>NW_026991397.1:57500-106413 GCF_036370855.1 Dromaius novaehollandiae | reverse complement strand
GAGAGAGAAGGGGGGAGGGCGGGGGGAGAGAGAAGGGGGAGGGCGGGGGGAGAGAGAAGGGGGAGGGCGGGGGGGAGAGAGAAGGGGGGAGGGAGAGAGAGAGAGAGAAGGGGGGAGGGAGAGAGAGAGAAGGGGGAGAGGGGGAGAGAGAGAAGGGGGGGGAAAGAGAGGGAGAGAGAGAAGGGGGGGAGAGAGAGAAAGGGGGAGGGACTGCTTCTCTGTTTCTAACTCCAATTTTCCCAGTAGCTACAGTATGTTTTAGAACAGATAAACTGGAAAGATTCTTCAGAAATAGTAGTTAGAATTTAAAAGACAATAAATGCTAGTGCTGCCAAATTTGATGTAATACCAGGAAATCTTTCTAAACAGGATTTAATCCAATTCAAGGCATTTTGCAAATTTCTCATGTAAATAAATAAAACGAGATAAATTTGACAGTGTCTGGGGGTAGGAAAGAGTGTTTGTGTGCATGCATGTGTATTTTACAGCCAGGCCTGGAAGAGAGCCAGAAAGCAGTCTGTCAATTAGATCATGGGGCAAAGCACTTCTGATTCAGGTTTTGGGGGGGGGGGTTGTTGTTTTTTTTTCTTTTTTTTTTTTTTTTAATCAAATAGAGTTAAAATATTTGGAGAAGCCATTTGCTCTCTCTCTCCAATGAAAGTTTTGAGAAAGAAAAAAACCCACACTTATCATTCTTGCTTTTCTTCTTGAGGTATGCATGTTTGTGCCTTAACTTCAGAATATATCTTCAGGTGACTGAGCTGGAGGAGAAGGTATGATGGTTTTGTTTTATCTTACAAGTCACAGCTATGACAATACAATGAAAAGAATCTATAAATTGCAACAAACTTCTGTACAACACAATTCCTGCAGCCCTGAAATAGCAACAGTCTGCACAAACAATGGACTTCAAACTATCTGAATATATACAGGTCACGATTTCCCATCTCTCTGCCTAACAATTTCTCCCTCTAGACTTGGAAAATCTGAAGAGGTACACACAGTTTACTATTTATAATGCTGTCTACTTGCATCCCATTCTACTCCAAAAAGTGTCAACAAGAAATTTAGTGCTATCTCTTAATATAAATGCAGCCATACTAGTAAACTGGAACACTGCCTCTGTATTAGAGGGTGGACTGACTTAACTCTCCATTTTATACCTATACTTTTAAATCAGTATACAGAGCATATTAGAGCTGTAGAGAAAAAATAATTTAATTTTGTTCCCTGACTAACCACTCTGCTGAGGTCAGTGTAGAGCACAGAGCAGGAATGTTTCAAAAGCTAGTAAGTTAAAAAAAAAAAAAATCTGATGTTCACATTGGACTTTGTATCTCTACTCCCTCCCTCTCCAGTCTAAGCTAAATGTCAATAACCATCTTGTTCAGAGGTAGGTCAGAACAGTGGACGAAATATCTATTTTAGCCTAGATGTTACATGGCTTTTTGAAATAGTTTCAACCTGATGTTTTTCCAGTCACTCAAATAAAAACATCTCCAAAGCTTTAAGATACAATGGGACCTAGTCAGATATTCATCCGCAGCAGCTTAGAAATATAGTAGTCAGTTAAAACATAATTTTTGTTTACAATTTTTGTTGTTACAAATATTGTTGTAACAAGTTACTGTTGTTCTCCAATATTTTCAACCAGCTTAATGAAAATACAGTAGAACCTCATTGTTTCACACTTGTCACTGGGAGATTCAGCGTACATTTCTTCACTGTGACCATTTTACAACATTCAAGCACTGAGAGTTAGCCAGGATGATGCACTTCAAGATACGCTCTGTTCTTACCAGTGGTGAGTTATAATTCAGCTTTATTTCCTATCCTGGGATGTAAGTGTACTGATATTTAGTAGGAAAAAAAAAAAAAGTCATAAAATGAGGTAGCACTGACACTCTCTTTGCTGGAATGTGGACAGATCCTGGGCTTAATTTTAAAGGGTGGCTTCGCAAGATTCTACTGTAATCTACACAAAATGTATAAAACACGAACCATTTCCAGAATAAGGCCACTAATTTTGCCATTGGCAATTAACAGTGAGAAACAGCAGTTAAAAGCAAAAACACTCACTTGATTACAGAGGTGTTTTTGAGGCAATAAACTGTGGGAAGAAGTATAAACACACAGTCCTCTCATCCCTCCTCTTTCTTTTCCAGTATGAGTTTAGGTGTCTCTGCTTCCTGTATGTACTGTTCCCCGAGGAGAAATTTCAGTCTGTTTTCTTAGTGGGGAATCCAAACAAGTCCATGCTACATTTGAAGATGAGGACAGCACTGTAGAACAGTAGGATTACAAGTTTCCCATGAGTCATAGTCATGACAGTCTGATGTCCAGATGCCCAGATTCGATACCAGGGCTTCTCTTCTCTGCAATGGCTGGGCACAACATGTTGTTCAGATTCACTTCTGTGACCTAGGAAAGGGACAACAAATTTATAAATTAGTAATATTTTGGGTTGCAATGCTTCAGAGACCTAAAATGGTAATTTTCAAATTACCATAGTAATCAAAAGTGTTTAGCTGGCAATCCTTTGTTCAGCATCAATTGGCCAGCTTTCAGAAGGAAAGCAGATCTGAATGCAGTTGTGCATTTAAGAGATGGATTTATATGGGTGCATAGCTGATTTATGGAAGGTTTTACCACTACTTGTGAAATATGAGGTACAAATGGCCATTAGGACATGCGATTAAAAATTTGTATTCAAGTAATTTTATCCATGTGAATCTGGACACTTTGAAAAACTAGTCAGTGTTTTTATTTTGAATGTACTTGCAAACTATCTGTTTATTAACACACATTTACTTACCAATCCCAGAATCTGCAAGATGCTAAAATGGTATACAAACATAAGCCCAGTAGACAGAAGAGCCCACCAGAAACTGGAGAGTGGTTCTGGAGTGTAGACACCTTGAAAAGAAAGGAATACATTAGTATTCAGCTGAATTACTGTGTCCAAACACTCATGGAAAATCCTCTTTTCTCCTCTAGATGTTGGGGTATCTGGTTTTAGCTGATAACCTAGAGACTCCTGTTATAGTAATTAATATTTGACAGCCTTATTTCTTACCTGCAGCATCCGGATCAGTTTCTTCCCTCCTTCTGCTCCAACATTAAAATGTACAATATATTAGCTCAGTAAGCTTGCCTATTTTCCACCAACACCAGTGATTTTTACCTCATTTACCTAATTTTTCCTTCTAACACAGAAGTACTAAATGTATCTAAAATACTGTAACAGCATACAATGGAGTCTTCGAAATCAGGTTATTTTTGTACTCAAACACCTGCTTGTTATGGGAGCTATGACTTTAGCATGTACAGAACTAACCCAGGCAGTGGCAATTACTGCACAGTGCTGCATTAGAGTGTAGCTTGATGGCCATTTCCTCCTATTTCATCGTTGGTTGACATCTATTCAAGTAATTTGCACTGATAGTGCATAGAAACAGAAAACCTTTATAAAGTAGTCAATCCATTAGTGACAGACCGTGCTCTTAAGTGAAAATTGCTGTGGAGATACTCTCAAATATACAGTATAAGCAATTAATTTTATATTCAGTAGACACCACAGATGCCTCAGTATTTCAGGGCTCTCCTCCTGAAAACGAGTTTTGGCAATTTAGTGAAAAAACACAATGTCACATGATGTAGAGTTCACCAAAGAAGTAATAATACTCTAATAAAAGTACCCTTAGATGCAAGGCTATTTTTAGAATTAAGTATTCAAACATATGGCGAGAACAGAAACAGTTTACAGAGTTGTCAAAGTCTTACTAGCAGACATGTTAATAAGATATGGGGAAAAATATTGCTTTCCTTATGACTTTAATAACCTAGGGGGACACACACACACACAAATGCACACTGTCATGGTGCTCAGGCTCTGTAAAAAGTTGTATACTTTCAGACAATTGTAAAAAAAAAAATACTGTCATTTTTATCTGCCTTTGCCTGCTCTCTGCCCTGTTAGATATTATCAAATGTTGACAGTTATATTCATTACTCAAAGGATGCCTTATAGCAGAGACAGGCTATACTGATATTACCCTTCACTAGCTAGCACATTCAGCAATAACCATAAAGATTCAATAGACTTCAGCATAGGCTGTACAAGCCTATTGGGACTGAGAATAACTATGTACATGTGTAGGTAGCTATGACAGTACTCACTAGACTAAAGCTGGTATGAGTATGCCCATGTACAGTATCTTATGAAGATAAAGGCAAAATAACTCCTTTTACCTGCTTCACCACACCACCATTTAGTCATGCATGCTCTCTGTTTTTAAATCACCAGAGGACTGCTTTCTCAATCCTTATTGCCCTTTTACAATTCTTTTCTGCATTTATTTTTCTATAATTTTGGCTGTCATGCCAGGTAGCTACAGTAAAATCAATGTAATTTAAATGGAAATTTCTGAAAGTTACAATATTCTTCCCAAAACTACCTACACTTTGCATTCTAAAGCAGTAGAGCTATCCCTTATCCACTGAAAATAACATAGCGGCTCTGTTCCTAGTCAACAGAGAGCAAGAAGTTGGTTGTATACTTGAATGACAGCAGCGCATATGCACCCCGTATGTCACTCTCACTGTGACTTTAATAAGCAACAACATTGTTGTAATTTTACCCAAAATACAATTGCACACCATGCTTTAGTAAGCAAACTGTGGCTTGATGCAACCATGACAAATATGAGCTTCTGTGAAAGCGTAAGACAGCTTATAGGATTTCTTTTCCAGTGGCTGGATGAAGATCAGAGGAAGCGTCTGAACTACAAGCAAAATCCAAACTTAAAAGTGAAGTTGATACGAATAATGGAGTCCTCTATAGTTAAAGGGAGAAAATTCAGACTAGTCTAATACTTTCTAACATACTTAGCAAGTATGCTCTAAGAACTGAGGGGTATCCTATTTACAAACCAGTACAGAAAGCTTCACTTAAATAGCAATGGTATTAGTTAAACTCCACTACCTGAAAACATCAGTAAGATGGCAGATACATGACACCACCTTGCATATGGTTTTTCATTATAGATAGGAAGAGAGGAAGCAAGTAGCCTTGGTGTCAGAGTTTAAGTGACCACAGCTCTATTACCAAAGTACCAACTTTAAGTGACCTGGTCAAGCTATACATAAACTTTTTGTGCTGCCTCCCTAGCTGTAAAGAAAATGTCATTTGACTTGCAACGTTTTTCACTGTTGTCTTTGCAATTTTAAGTGCATTTTTAACCTAGATGCAATACACAAAATAATATTTAAATAAGTTAAGCTCTCTAAAACAGCTCCCAGGAACTGGTAGAGTAGTGCTATACCATATTTGTATTCACCTGAACTCACCCGGTTGACATTTACTTATGTTATTTCAGAAGTATTGTATAAAGCCTGAGAACAGATGGCACTAGACTAAAGAGATGAACATTCAGAAAAGCTAGAATTCAGAGACCTTGATATCTGGGGGACAACTTAGAGGCCTACATTGTTTCACTAGGCAACATGTAAAACACTAAAATAGACAAGTGATCCTAGCTATGAAACAGGACTGGAGGAAGAACGCAGTCTTTAAGAGATTAAGTAAACTGCCCAAGATTACAAAGCAGAGCAATGGCATAGTTTGGCTTTGAACCCATGTTTCTCGTATTCAGCTCAAACAATCTAGCCAGAGAATTGTGTTTCAGCAGACACTTAGGAGAGCTGTTCAGGTTCTTCCAGCTAAGAATCTTGCACTACAACATCCTCTTTTTTTTCCTTGCAAAATTTACATATATATATATATATATATATATATATATATATATATATATATATATATATATATAAAATATATAATATATATATAATGACTCTCACACTCCACACTGACCTCACCAAATAATAGAAAATTCCCCTCACTTGCTAGACTTCACAATCCTGAAAACAACAGTATGATATTCAGTAGTGTCATTATCCAGACATCAAGGGACAAAAAGGAAACAATGACCTCCGCACAGAAACATTTCAGAGGGAGCTGGATTCCCACATGTGGTTTGGGATACTAATTTTAAATTCATACCTGGGATATTTTGTGAGCATTTCTCATTAGACAAATAATCACTATAGATTTTATAACTCTGCAGTACTGCTATTCAACAGATGACTGTTTAACAGACCAGTGTGAACTACTTTCTTTAGCGCAGTCTGTTAACAATGGCATACAAAAAGGAAAATTGAGATCCAGCTGAGTGGTTGTTTGAATGGCCTGTGGTGGGTTTGTCACAAGCTATTTGCTGCTCACATGGGAAATCAATTTCAATATGTAGCGGTGAGCTTCACTATTTCTCTATCACTAAGGAGCACAGGCAGTTCTTATATGTTAAGCACATTCAAAAAATTTAATCCAACTGCCAGTCTGGCACTAATCTCATTCGCAGAAATGCTCATGCCCCAGACAGTTGAGACCATTCCAGATCAGGGTCATCCAAGTAGGCTATATATTTGCTCTTGGGTTGAAATAGCATGGTAATGGATATTTCAGTTTAAACTTTATTATTTCAGTAGCACTGTTAGGAAGGACTTAATATGGATTCAGGAGATTTGGGTTCATCATCTGCTTCTGCAACAAGAATTCACGTGACCTTGAACAAGTCAAATAGTCAATTTTGTTATCTAGGAAATGGAAGTGTGGCTTTAAAATCTAAAGATCAACATCGAAGAGAGACTAAATTTATTTTAAACTGACTTTTTCCCCCATGAAGTCTTGTGCTAGTTCTAGTGTCCTTACTAATTATTTATTTAAACTTCTCAAAAAATAGGCTGGTGAAAATCTTTATGGAATTTAACAGAAACTAATACTTCTTTTGTATTTCCATAGAAGCATAATGTAGTTGAAAAGTACTCTTCTTTTGGTTGCAAGTGGAGATTTATTTTTTTCCCCTGTCCAAAATACAACCAAATCAGTTTACTCTCTCCACAGTGTGGACAGCCTGCATTTGAATTGTGAATTTTGCACACCCATTTTAACAACATTCAAGCACTGAGAGTTAGCCAGGATGATGCACTTCAAGATACGCTCTGTTCTTACCAGTGGTGAGTTATAATTCAGCTTTATTTCCTATCCTGGGATGTAAGTGTACTGATATTTAGTAGGAAAAAAAAAAAGTCATAAAATGAGGTAGCACTGACACTCTCTTTGCTGGAATGTGGACAGATCCTGGGCTTAATTTTAAAGGGTGGCTTCGCAAGATTCTACTGTAATCTACACAAAATGTATAAAACACGAACCATTTCCAGAATAAGGCCACTAATTTTGCCATTGGCAATTAACAGTGAGAAACAGCAGTTAAAAGCAAAAACACTCACTTGATTACAGAGGTGTTTTTGAGGCAATAAACTGTGGGAAGAAGTATAAACACACAGTCCTCTCATCCCTCCTCTTTCTTTTCCAGTATGAGTTTAGGTGTCTCTGCTTCCTGTATGTACTGTTCCCCGAGGAGAAATTTCAGTCTGTTTTCTTAGTGGGGAATCCAAACAAGTCCATGCTACATTTGAAGATGGGGACAGCACTGTAGAACAGTAGGATTACAAGTTTCCCATGAGTCATAGTCATGACAGTCTGATGTCCAGATGCCCAGATTCGATACCAGGGCTTCTCTTCTCTGCAATGGCTGGGCACAACATGTTGTTCAGATTCACTTCTGTGACCTAGGAAAGGGACAACAAATTTATAAATTAGTAATATTTTGGGTTGCAATGCTTCAGAGACCTAAAATGGTAATTTTCAAATTACCATAGTAATCAAAAGTGTTTAGCTGGCAATCCTTTGTTCAGCATCAATTGGCATCAGCATCATTTTAACAAAGAAGATGCTGGAGACCTAGCTCCCCCTGCAGTCTAAGATGTCTGAACCATACGATGACACTGTGTGACACTGCAGTGACACTGATACAAAGGCCTCTGATTAAGCATAAAGGATATTCCTGGACCTTCAGGTACATCTGTTCATACATCAGATTGCTCCTTAAAGTGCCCCCCTCCAAAAAAGGGGGAAAAAAGGGGGGAAAAAAAAACCCCAAAACCAACACCAGTATGCTTTTCTGTTCCATTAAATTATGCTGGAGATCTCAAACCGTAAGAAAGATTATCACCTGAACTCTACCGCTGAGGAGTAGCCACATATTAACTCTTAGGCCATACCCCTGTGGAGTGATACCATTTGCTCACAGCACTTAGGAAATAACAATGCCATTTTGATTAAATTTCAATATAATTTGAAGCTGTGAAATCAAGTGCACATGTGATCTTGTCAAATCCATCCAAAAATCTGACCACTGATAGATTTACTAGCTTAAGGACCAAGACAGTCAAGAACTGGTTAGACCTCTGAGGTTGATGCAATGTAAGCCAGATTTTTTTTTCCATTATGTTGAAAGTGTATGGCAGGCAAAATAAAGTTTTCCTGAACACCACTGGAGGTCTCTAGTACCTTGATCTCTGGAGGTCAGGTTAACGCACTCCTGAAACAGTGGTGGCAGTTTGAGACATTACAATTCCCCAGCTGCCTAAGCCTTCTTCCAGCAATCTCTATCCCAGTAGCAAAATACAGTGTACTTATCTGAGCATACTTGTATGCTTCGTAAGACCAACTTAGTTGTGACTGCAGATGAAAGTGGTTTGAGGAGTTTTCAGTGAAGGGGTGGTTCCATGGTCTAAATCAGTGCTGCACTGGCTCCTGTCTTTTTCTCCCCACCCTGGCAATTCACTCATTGTGCCTCCCTTTTGCCAATCCTAGCGCTCATCTGATCACACAGTAATACAGTCCAGGAGCTACAAAAGCATCCATACTTTTTTGAAAGGGAAGAGAGGGTCTCATTCCCTGAGGGGGATTAAAAAAAACAAAACACAGTGACCATATCCAAAATTCTATATCTATCCTATAGCTGGGCAGTCTGATTAGAGCTTTTTCAGGAATGCTGCTTCCTGCCCAGCTCTAGAGTATAATTTTTGACAAGCTTCACAGGTGATACAAGGTGAGATTCATCCAACAGGAAAGCAGCCAACTACAGGCCTACTTCACGTAGGAACTGCATTGAGTTAAAATCTTCTGTGCTGACCTGTTACATCTGCACGCCATCTATTTCACCTGAGAGCCTTGTAGTGCAGTTGAGAAAGATCTGAACCACAGTACATGTGCATTTGTTTTGTCTCAGTGGTATGTGCATGCATACATGCATATGCACGTTTGGAAAGGAAACATGTTAGAAGGGGAAGAAAGGAAATTTGTATTCAGCCAGTACAAAGGGGAGGGAGACAGAGGAAGAGGGGAAGAAATCTTTATTCCCATGGGGGAATATATCCTTGAGCACTGAGCTCTCAGTCAGTTTACTGTGCAACACTGAAGCCTGAGCACTGATCATGTCTCTAGTACAGCAGTTTGATCCTAAGCATGGTGGAACCCCCAAACTGATGAGAGGGAACACCAAAGGTGATTCTGCCAGTGCAACATGTCCTGTCTTCACCACTATAATGAATAATGGGGAATTCAAAAAGAAAGAGAAAAAAAGGATTTATCGTCCTCACTGTCACCCAGTTTCCTGTCCAAAAGGAAACACTTCAACACATAATTGAGTCTGTGTGCATGATTAGGATGATACTTGATTAGCATGTCAACAGACTCAGTCATGCAGTTCTGTCTAGAGTAAGCCTCAAGCCATCTCTGCTTCAGGTGTTTTGCTCAACTCACTTGAGAGAAATATTAATATTGTGATAGAGATCCTATTAAGGGAATCAGTAATATCGATAGGCTTCCAGTAAAACTGAAGTAGCATACTTCTTCACATCCTATCCATTCCTTTTCATTTTTCCATTTTTACTACACTTCAGTAACTTCTCCAGATTATTATCTCTAGATTCACTGATGGAACTTTCTATCATAAATATAGGAATAGAGCTGCTATCAATAAATATAGAGCTGATCAATGTTCATAGAGCAGGCTGCACAAGATATGATAAAGGGTATCATCTACTCAAAGTGCTTTTAAACAGAGGTGCTATTGAAATGACAAAATATTAACAAATATTTTTAAGCTGAGTAGTTTTTCCATCAGCAATCATAGATCTAGTCACCTGTGGCATCAGCCATAACTTACTGCAAGAGTTCACGTGTGTTTTGCTAATGAGGTATTACAGCCAGTCAGGTGACTAGGAGCCAACTGCGTAAGAAATTGAAAAGTTAGTTACATAGCCTAGGGCAATCCCAATTGATACATTTAGCCAATAAAGTTTGGGTCTGAAATTTCAGTACTATCATGTCAACATTAGGTGGCAGCAAATACCTGGGAATTAATAAAGGGCAAAAATTTAGACCACCACATTAGGCTGCAAAGGATGGAGACAATGCACACCACAAAGCCCTTCAAACTACAGATACAGTCCCATCAGCTCCAGATAAAAGGCACAGAAAAAACAGGAGAGCATTTACTTTGAAATTCAAAGGAAGATCACAGGTAACATCCAATGACGAATGTAAAAGCAAAGCAAATATATATCTCAACATGATACATTATTTGGGAACTTCAAGGACATCAAAAGAAGTGATATGGTAATATTACAAGAGTTTGATTTGTCATTGCCTACAATGCACTGCATGGCTGTAAACACTATTGTTTCCTCTCTGCCTTCTGTAATGATTAGGAGTTTATACAACTTCTGTTTTACTATATCTTTTAAATTCTGGCAAGCGGTGCTATCAAAGTTGCATCAAAACGAAATGTGGCTGGCATATTTCACTAATAAGAGACAAACAGAACGATCTCTGAATTACTGTACTTCACTTTTTCTTTGGATCATTTACACTTAGCTTCACTCAATAGTCAAGAACAAAAAGAGGGTTACAAACATAGCGTAGTAAGCGCAAAGGATTGTAAGTGGCTGCTGCTGTAAAATACAAGAGATTCACGAGAATGAAACAGGCTAAGTTTGTTCTGAGCGTTTGCTAAATTACATCCCACTGCTTGGCATCACACCCCTAGGTTGTCAGTTGAAGCTTCTGAACATCTGGACTATATATTACGAGCTTCTATTTCCTACATGAAACAATGCAGCTCTGCTAGATAATGCGGCTGAGGGCACATCGACGCTAGAGGGGGACAGAGCATCACACCAGATGAATACATACTACACTACCTTCTAAGGGGTGACGATTAGAAAAACCCCAGTCAGTGCAATGATTTAGGATTCCCAGACTTACTGCAATATTACAGTAAAATGGATGCAAGATAGTAATACTGTTTGAGAAGGTAGCAAGCAAGCTAGCCTGTTTTACTAATGAGTGCCACTACAATTCATTACAGCTTCAGAATTCCAAGAAATTATCTAACTAACTGATTAATATTTACCTGGGATCTAATGATAAAAAGAGATCTTTTCAGCTCAGTTTAAGGTGCAGTACTTCCCGAGAAACATCCAAGCAGGCAAAAGTCTTGAAAACAACATAACCCTTTGGGCGAAAGACCATCTTTTCATGCCCCTAATTCAGTGCCTGACACTGTTACCCAGGATGGAACTCCAACATACCACCAGGAACTGTTAAGTAACAACAAGTAAGAGTAATACATATTCTAAGAAAAAGAGCAAAAATCTGTGGTAACCGTTAGGCACATCTTGTTCCACTGGAAGGGACCAATTCAATATACAAAGGGCAAAGTGCCAACCTACCTCCTTTCCGCAGCAGACAGATGGGCACAACGTAGAGCATCACACGCTGGATGTAATAGATTTCCATTTCAAATGGAAGCTGAGGAATAAGGAAAATTCATTATTAACAACTGAGTCACAAGGAACCATTTTTAAGAAGGAAAACTTCTCCTTATGCCCCGCAAGAATCCCTTCATTTAAGTTCTTTTGTCACCTGCGTGTATTAACAAAGGGATGAGAGACATTAATGGTCAGTGCTTTGAAAATGCAGCTATCTGTACCCATCCCATCCTCCTTGCCGCAAACACGATACAGTGCTTCGAGCAGAGAATTTAGGAAATTAGCCAGAAGCACAATAAAGGAGGAATAACATAAGATAACATAAGCTCGCTCTCTTCCTTTTCCTTGTTAGTATAAATTACCAACAACAATGCAAAAAAGCAAAGTAATCAAAGTGTCTTTGTCTATACCCATTTGTTCGGAAAAAAAGTCTCAAACTAGACCATAACACATTTAAAATTGAACAATGGCAGGAAAAATTAAAATCCAAAATTCATAATCCAAGTTATTGTTGCAGTTCACTTAAAAGGCTGAAGAGACATACTTTTCTGATATATTTCAGATGTGAAAATTGGACAATACCCTTACTTGAGTCTGAAATCTCACAGGAGTAATGCAAAGCCAAATCATTAGCCTTGGTTCAAATGCAGACTCATTTTAAAGCCTAAAGTGACTCTGGATGCAAGTCTTACTATCATGGCCTGTCTGTTCAAAAAACCTTCCTTTTCTGTTATTGTCCAAAGATATTAAAGTCATAATGTTGAAACAGAAACATCACAAAAAATTCTGCATCAGCAGAAGTCAGAGATTGAAACAGTTCAGCTTTCTTCCTAAATAACAGTCAATAAACAGCAGATAAATTCTACAATTTTTTTAATCCAATTTTGAATTTAAAAGCCATTAAACCCAACAGCTGGATTCTATTAGTCCTGGCATCCTCCAGCTGAATACTTTAAACACTATCAGTGTCCTGACTGCAAACTCCAACATGTGCAGCCAACTCTTGGGAGACAGCAGGCTAAAGAATCTTCCATACAAGCTGTTGGGTTAATTTACTCTAAGTATTCTGTATCAAAACATAAAACCAACCAAGATAACAGTATGCAGAAGCAAGAACTTCACAGAAATTCTGAAGTTTCCTGACTATTAATCTTTTCTTTTGTCTCCTGTATTACCTGTTGAAAGATACCTAGGGCAAAATAAGGGAATCAAACAAGAATATCTGAAGAGAGGCTAACGCAGCTTTAGTAGCGAGAAAGGAAAACCTGTACCTCTCCCAACTGGAATACGCACACTTCAGAAACAATAGCTCCTAATATAAACAATACAACATGAGGCACTCAATCCCTGCCAAGGAGCATGCTCTAATATCCTGTGGTTTCATGTGGGCTTCTGCACTCGCCGAGTTGTGAGGGTCAGTTACACAAACGTTACACTCAGGACACTTCTGAGAACAGAGTAACAGTTGTTTTGCTGCAGTAGTGTTGACAATGTTTTTTTTTTGTGTGTGTGTAAAACAAAACATTTTTTTGCTGTGAAAGATTGATTGTTCTGAAGCCCAGCTAATTATGCAAATGCATTTCCTGGTATGGAGCTGACAACGCAGACTTCTCTGTACAGCCAGGCACTCAAGCTGTACAGCCAGGCCACAATAAAGAGAAAAAAACAAACACAACAGATTAACTATAAAGTTGTACAGAACGACTGACTCACCCAGCTCTAAAGGTCTGGTCTGTAAGTTGTTTTATCAATAAACACTCATTCACAGATAGCAGATAGGTGCAGATAGTGGAGACAACATAGAAAGGATCACCCATCAATCCAGGATTTTAAAAACCTCTTCACGAAAACAAATTAGCAGTTTAGAATGTGATCACGTTTGAGATATCCAAAAATCAAAGCAACACTTATTCACAGAACATAAAGGAGGTCAGAATACTGCCTCCTGAGTTGATTCATCTCATAATATTTGATGGTATGCAGTTGCAAAGGCCATGAGTATCTAAATCCAGACTGCAACAAACCCTAAAGTAGACCCTCGCCACAGGCCTCAACAGACGTGTCTTCTCCCATCAGATGCCTTTGGTGGAACGCAGCAGCCACTCTCAAGAGCAACAAGTATTTCCCTAGTAACAGACCAATGTATTGATGACATATTTCTTTATCCACACCTGTCCCCAGATTCGGGAACATTGAACGTTCGTTATCAAGATGGACTACTCTGAACTCTGTATATTAATTTTCAATCGGTTTGCTGGCTGTTTGCCCTAAACTCCTCTCTCCCTTGCAGGCTGCTAGCATCACTCTTCCTGCATTTCACCTTGTTTCCCTTCTCAGGGCATTAAAACAAGTAAAGGTACAAGACAAAATGACAAATTATCCATTTCTTCTACTAACTCATATTCTAGGCTCTCTTAACAGTCTAAATGAATACAGAGTACAGGCTACCCTGCTACTCAAGATAATAGGTTCTTTTCCTTTAAAGGTTGCTACTTGAAGAAAAATCTGTTCATTGTCCATTCACTGGTTTTAACATTGGTATAAAATCATGCTGTGTTTCAAAACACAGCCTAATACTGACATACACTATTCCTCAAACACGCACACAAAATCCAGAGTACTATGTTAGCATATTTTGCAATAAACATTCAGACTATTCAGTTTTTACATTTTCTGATGAAACTTCTGCTAGAAGATGTACGATGTTTTGTTTTTTCCAGGAAGAGTTCAGCTCAAGGTAGCCACATCTGCTGCTTGCCCCCGCATCAGCCCAGTATGGTGCAGATTCAAAAGGGCCACAATTCCCGGGACACTTGCTAAGGGCTCGCTGGAGACGTACCAAGAATAAATAGCGAGCAGACAGTAAGCTCTCATCCCAGGAACAGGTAAGTTATGTATAACGGCCTAACTAAACCCTTAGCAGCCACTTTTATTGCTTGTGAGACTGCAGAAAAGAGAAACTATGTGATGAAGGATTAGAGCTCACCTCTTTCTTTTATCTCTGAGCAAGAAAAGTCACGGCCATCAACGGCAGTCCTCTGAGCACGTGATGGATGCCTCAACTTAAACCAGCTATTGCCCTGAGGAAACAATTAGGTCTTTCCATTGACTGCACTAAGATTTAGAAAAAGCTCTTCAAAACCATAGAGCTTCGAATAGAGTTGAGCCCAGAAGTCTAATATTTAGATGCGAGTTCCTCCCTGCCCCGCAAAGCATGGCAAAACACCAGTCTAAACTCGCTTCAGCTCAGCTGGTTTCAGTGGGAAGGGAGGTTGCTACTTTGCTCTGTTTTCTGAAAGTAGTATTCCTCCCTCTGCTAATTATTTATGCCTTGGTTTTATATTTGCAACAATAGCTCAAGCACTGTGTTGGGCAAGAACTCTCCCTCCACCATCCTCTACAAAGACTGCAGGGTATGACAGAAAAAGGAACAAAAGTAATTCAGCTCTGCCCTTTTCTATAGCACACCCAGCAGGCAGGCTAGGTGTCTGCAGTAAATATGGAATGGCATTCTGTACCAGTAGCTTTCCTAGACATAGTCAGTAAACCCAGATTCATAACTTAAAATTAATGACTAGTATCCTGGACAGGGTCAGTAATCCACAAATAAGCCGCAAGCAGATTTTTTTAATTTAACCTGTAAAGCAAACCACAGTATATATGAAATGGGAGAGGGGGAATCTATATAAAGCTGTACAATGCAGAAATCATGGGGCAAACAGCTACTAGGCCCATGTAACAGATGTTGGTTACTTCTCAACATACTCAGGATAGCAAGTGACTTATTTGGCAGAGGAGAGACAGTTGCTGGAGGAGTTTAAGAGAATCATCTCAGGACAGACATGAAGTATTTAAAAAGAAAAAAAAAATCCAAAACAAAAACACAAGTGGCCTTTGGAAAACAGATTATTTCCAGTCCTGCTAAGACTCATTTCTCAAGCAGACGTCCAAACGGCAAGTAGCCAAGAAGCTGACCCACGTTACACTATTGTACTGTTCAGTACCGTATTATTCAGCCAATTCTACAGCTCAGGCACCAGTTTGTCCACCTGGCAGAGATCAGATAAGGGATTCCCACATACCTGAATGGGGCGAAAATAAAGATATGTTAATGTTGGCATTGATGCCAACAGCAAAGCCACTTAAAATAAATGAGTACCAGGGCTGTAGCTAAGTATCAGGCACCCATCTGTGTGGTGTCTGTGCTAAGGTCTAAACCAGTTTCCCCAGATTTTATTTGCAACAGTTCCTTTTCTGATATTTTCTGATATTCTGATATAGGCAAAAAACCCTAATCTCAACTTCAAGTAGGCATCTGCCATCTTCTACACAATCCAGTCAGTAGAGAGAATTATAATATAACCCCTTAAGGTAGCATTAATTGATTAGTTTTATCCAATATTATCTAGTTCTCATTTTCAATTAATCCTGTTAGGGTGGGCATATATACAGAGGGAGAGAATCAGAATCTGCATCTGCTACCAGAGGGAAGCGTTAGCATGCACAAGCACAGTCATGAGATTTATAAAGAGAGTCCGTCTGTGCTGAAGATTAGTAGAGTCGAGACATGGTGGAACACAGGACTAGGAATAATACCTTGCTACAGGGATGGAGGGGATCAGAAACATAATGAAACAAGAACAACAACTATATTTTTACTAGTATACAAATGCCAGAAGATCCAGCTAGAGCAAACCCCCAGGATTCCAACTCATGACATACCCAAATTCTGCTAATTTGAGAGGGAATTTTTTTCTTGGCCTGTCACTACAGAGATGAAGCTGACCAAGAAAGTTAGGACAATGCAGTTGTTCAATGCACTGCTGAGCTAAACTGTAGGCATTTATTTTAACTTTTATTACTGTTTTCCTTATTTGATCAGTGCTAGATTTGATGTTTATTGTATCTCATAAAAAGGCATTACAGTCTCCTGGTCACTCAATTTGATTATGCAAACCAGCACACATGTAATGACTCTAGGGACACAGTCAGGCATCTGTAGAATTGAGTCCAAGATAGAAGAGTTATATGTGCACAAAATACTAATTTCAGAAAGAGTATTTTTTACTTCCTCTACAGATAATACTGGCACTACTTACCACCAGTATAAGGTAAATTTGCATTCCCAAATAAAAGTGTGATTGTAAATTGCACTTACGCACCCATACCATTTTAACGTACGTAGCCTCGATACGTGTGAAAGATGCAGAATCAGTGGCTTTAGTACGAATAGCAGCCAAAGCACCACCTTTCCAGAGCCCTGGATGTCTAACCATACTGTTATTTTCACTTATGCCAGTTAGACTTAGACAATTTAGAAATGACATCATGGGCTACCATTACTTATTCCATTTTGCTGTGTTGCTAACAGGCATTTGGGGCAAACTTTTTACTACAGTGCATCGTTACCTTAACAGTCAACAGAGATGCAGTAGGACATTATCATAGTCCCTAAAGAGTGCACTGCAAGTATTGCTCAAAGTATGATTCTATTCCTAAAACAGATTTAGGCTGTGTACCTCTCAAGGCAAATAGTTCTAATAATACTGTCTAGCAACTTCTGGAAACATTAAAACTGCACCATCTCTGTGTTAGCCGAGACAGTAAGCCCAACGCCTCTAGGACATGTCTTATTTTTTACTTTATCTATATCAACATATTCAGGACATCAGCTTGCAAACAAAGCTTTAAAACCAGTAGAAATATTTTCCTTTAAAATTTGATTAATGCAATATGTTCGCACACATGCTCATACAAAAACGATTACTCTCCAAACACTTCACTGGCAGCTAAATTAATTTACTTGCACAGACCTGGTGCCACACATTGTTTTGCGACTTATTTGAGAAACTTTTAACGGGCTTCCTTTCCAACCTTTGTGAGGCTTAGGCTAGCAGGACCTACACTGTATTCCATGTAATATAGATACGGAGTTAAAAGAGATCTTGCACTTGTGTATTTCTTCTTACACCTTTCTAGGCTCCTACCCGGGAACCTAACAATCTGATTCCCTTAACATTTTCTTCTCTATTTACCTGGAAGTCTTCAAAGATTACCCTATTTTCCATGTGATTGTTAATGCTAATCAAGAATGTTTTGTCTCTTGAGAATGAGAGAACTCTCTCCCACCTACCTGCCCAAAAGCATGATCTCCCTCCCCCACTTCTAAATGAGTAGCTGGGTCAGGTGTCCAACTTCTCATGCTCTTACTTTCTGCCAGGCACTATATATTACAACCCTTTACAGATGTAACTAGGTATACAAATTTTTGTATGAACCATGTATACAGTAAAATATATGTCTTAAAATATCACAAAACTGAAATAAAAAGTTGAGGCATAAAATGATGACCATTCCTGACTGAGTCAAAAGCTTTTCAGGAAGGTATTACAAATCAGAGCAGAGGAACAGAGAGCATAGACAAATTTATTGCACTTTTTTTTGGAACTTCCTACTAAGTGTTAAGAGTTATTCAGTGCTTTCAGGAAAATGTCATTGTGGATATTTGCAACGACAGTTATAGAGCAGAATGCACGTCTACCAAGAAATAATTTGGGCCAAAGCTGCAGTGCTATAAAACATCACCCATATTATCTTGTGCCAGAAGACACACAGAAAAGAGACTAGCCTAGCAAGCAGCTGTTAAGCCAAAAATATCCTAGAGCTGTATTTATTCCAAAAATATTTGCTCTTGGACGTAGTCCTTTGGCTCCTCTATCTCTAGAGAAGGGCAGAATTTTATACGAGTAGTCTGTATTTTTCCTGTTTAATCACCACTGCCCAAATATAAGTGAGATCTATAATAATATTAGAGAAAATACAAGTTAATGATTTATTAAAATATTTCAACATGTATTATTTTAACCTTAACAGGTTACTCCTAAAAATCCAATAGAAATCAGAAAGCTACCTAATTTGAAACAGGAAAAGTATTCTATTATCAAGAAATTCTATTTGCATTTTTGATTTAATGCCATTTCTATTCAGCAGTAACTAGTTTTAATAAAAACAACTGCAAACTGCAAATAAACATTTCTAGTATGAAAAAGAATATGTGTAGTTACCAGATTAGGAAGGACAAAAAGACTAAATCTTGAAGGAACTCTAGGCTTATACTACTGAAACCACTGAAATCTGAGAAAATGAGCAAGCATGTGCGCTTATATGTATATATACGTACACACACACACACACACACACACACACCCATATGTGCATGCATAACAACTCTTAAAAATAATTCTTAGAAATATTTTATCCAGCTCAGATTCAGGACAACTTTTCTTAGCATTAATTCTCGACAGGTTTGAGTATTACTAGGGACACCAACAGGCTAATTTTTCTTCCAGAAGACAGGAAATTTGTAGCAGTTTTGAAAACCTGGATGAAGAAACCCTGCTATGCCTAATTTGGGGGGGGAGAGCAGGTGACAGACGCCAACAACACTGGGCAAATTCCAGGCCTGAGGAATCTCCCATATTCATGTGTACCCACTTCTAGTTTTTTAGTCTCCCACTATGTCATTTTAACCATGGGCCACATGCTATCCTGTGAAGCCGCTTTCAAAGCTATCACGTTCACTGTCAGTTTAAAGATCAGGGTGGAATGGACAATGAACTTTGTTCTACGCTTCCACTCTCCACATTATTAACTCTCCACATGGAAGTTTTTGTGATTGTGCTTGTAAATCAAAGACTAGTATTTTGGATCCATTCTAGTGACCTGTACCAGGAATTTACAGCCTGGTAAAACAGACTGAATTTTCCTAAAGCCAAATATATTTACTCAGCGTTCACTTTGATCATAGGAGGGCTCTTATGTGACTTCACTCAGGAAAAAAGCTTGTTGTTGGAGGTAAATAACTTGAAGCAAAAATCTAACTCAAACTATAATTTGTAGGACTAATAGCTGCCACCAGGCTGAAATAGAGACTGTATCTATAGCATATTCAAAGGCTTAAATGATGCTGACCGGCATACATCTACTAACAATCTAGCTTGCTTCAGTACCGATAACATTGAAACTGGCAGCAGAGATTTCAGCACCAACTATACAACTTGAACCCTGAATATGTCCTTGTATTAGCAGCCTACACAAATTGCATTGCTGCAACTTCACTGGTCTTGTTTGCCAAAGTTTCCTAGATTAAGCCCACCCCAGCTACGATATGATGCTACAACTACATTCCTGAATGCACTTGCTGACACCCTACAAAAGGGTTTAGACTTTAGAATTAACCTAATCATGTGAAAGATATAAACTATTTTTTTGCATTAACTTTTTTCCCCACAATCAATTTACCCTGTAAAACACAAGGACAAAAGGTACGGCAGCGTAGCAACTGACGTCCAAAAGAAAACACACTTGACAGCTCCATCTCACAACGTAGCCATTCTGAAGTCTAAACTTTTTATACTTAAATTTTATTTATAGTTTTATATGCATCTGCTTGAAAAGAAACTAGTTCTTCAGTTTCAGGCATTCAATAGTGTTGTCTCAGACATCATTAAAATAATACTTACAAATAAAAAAAAATGCATTTCAGAAAGTAGTTTGCTTGCTCCAGCAATGTAGAAGAAACACCTTTTAGATAGCTTTACAAAAGGGTCTGGGATGAAGAAAGGCGGCTACTTGCAAGTGTTAGTAATCTGACTGCCATATTCAAAACAGCAAGTTCTTCACAGTAAAAGAAGCAACTCAGTGATAATCTAGTACTTCAGAAAGATCTTAGCAAAAGAGCTAACTTACCTGCTTTGAGTGAAACACTCTCATCCCATCATTTTCTCAGTGTCTTAGATATCTCTTCAATACACAAATCCAGCAGGTATTTATAGATCACTCCGATTCATTATGCAAATAGTATGTAGCCTGCTGAATTTAATTGAGAGGGAGGAAATACCTGCAGAAACAAAGATATGGGAATAAAGAAGTTTTCCATGAGCAGTGAATTTACATGCAGCAAGAAATTTTAACCATCAAAACTTGCTTAGTATTTTAGAAGTATAGCTCCTAAACCAAATCTGTGTAATTTAGCCACCTCTAAAGACAGCTCAAGCACCTTTCTAGAGAAAGTATTGTAGGAAGAAATACACGAGGAGAAGGAAAGGTATAGTATACTCACCAGGCGCGTGTTAACGACAGGAAACAGCAATGCTAAGAGGGCCCCATTTAACATATGCATCTGCAACCTTAGAAGAGAGATGAGATATTATTTTCACAGATTAGAAATGAAATGCAAAGTTTTTATGTAGTATGTTATATGTACATGTTATGTATAGTTATGTAGTATTTCATGTAGTGTATCTTTCATAAAAGGTAGCAGGAAATTTGAGAAAATTCTGCTGGCTTTAATTTGAATAAAGCCACTGTTCACTGCAATAACCAGGATAAGAACTCTCTTTAAATAAACATTTTAATAATTTCCTGAAGTAGGACTGCTTTCTATAATGAGCTTTGGATTCCTAGAAGGTTTTGACTGCCTGTTCATATTAATCCTGTTCATATTAATCCTGTTCATGGTCCAGGCTGCTAAATGGTTGAAATTTTGCTGTTCATTTTGCTTTCAGAGCTTAAAATAGACATTTGAGAAAGTTTTTACTTTCATCCAACTCCATAAATGTACATGACATCAAACTAAAGCTTTGGGAATTTGGAAGAAGTCTGATTTTTGAGTCACTTAAATAAAAGAATTATATTTGTAAAGATGCAACAGAGAATCCCAAGCAAAGAACAGGGAAAGAAAGTAGTATTTAAATTACAGTGCTGTATTTTATTTTATACAGCTTTCAGTCATCTCTCCCTGAACCACTGTTGCATCAGGACCTACAGAAGTAAGGTCAGTACTGTTTAAGTCTACTTTATATAAGAGACAAAGTAAAGCATAAATTTCATTCTACAACCACTGCCTGTCATAAACTCTATTAAAAATTACAAAGTTTATAAGTAACTTGGGGCGGGGGAGGAAGGTATTACAATTCCAAAACAGTTCTTCAAATGTCATTTATATGTCAGGACGTCAGAAAACAGAAAGGCTCATTCTGAAAAAGAACAAATACTGCAGCCTCTGCCCTGCAACCAGTCCTTTGCAAATGCATAGTAAATCCAGGATTTCCTAGACACCAGACTTACTTTGCACGCTCTCTGAGATGAAGAGGCACTAGTACTGTATCTCTGCATTCAGCCTACTCCCTGCCCAAATAAGGAGCAGCAGGAAAAAGTTGTAGTGAGACAGTAGCACCTCCAAAACAATTCATGAGGCATGCCCCCAGCATCATATTTTCCAGTCACTGCCTAGACTAAGAGAAGAAAGAGCCGAGTGAACTGTCACGGTGGCAACTACAGCCATTCCTGATTATCATTCTGTCTGGGAAGTCCCATGACCCTCCTCACAATATACTAGCTGTACCCCTATCATGCAACGCACATGAGAGAGGGCCTTTGAGAGCAAGAACTCTATAGGTAAGAACCTATAAAAAGTATGGGCTGTTTACTGGACTCTACTGCACTAGTCCATTAGACCACTTCCTAAAGTTAGTAACAATAAAAGATTGCACACATTTGAGAAATACCCAAATCAGTAGGAATCTGCTTTAACTATTTAACTTATCTCCACATTTTAAAAAATAGACCCATACTGTACATATGGCCTTCCATGAAGATCAGCTACTAATTTTTAGTGAAGATAATCAGAAAGTACGAGGCACATGACATACATTTAACAAGCCCATAGGTTATTCTGTAGAAGGACACCTGTGCTCTCATCAACTACTGCGCGAATAGGTGTTGCCTGTGAGACCAAAACCACCACCAGTACAAAAGAAACAAGGGTCAGTGGACTCAGCACCCACAGCTGAAGCCATGACCCTTTTCAAGGTCTCATCATTCAGTCCAGCCAGTATGTCTTTCTAACTAAGGGCTGGATGCGTATCTTACTATTTTATGACTTAAGCCACAATCAACTTCTAAGCACACCATGCAAGTAGACAGAAATGCAGCAAGGATGGGGCATTACCTGAAAAGAATCATTGCAACCCGACATGGAGGACAGTCAAGAAGAAAAATCTGAAACATTAGGCAAAAAAAAAAGAAAGAAATTAATGATACGATCTTATTTAAACTCTATTTTGTGTATCTTTCTTCCTCAGTTCTGTATGTGACAGATCACTTCTACTAGAAGAACTGTTTTACAGCAGAGCTGGAAAAGACTAAAAATCATGAACAAATTAAAAGATCTCACATTACCTACATATACAAGGATTTAAGCAGTATGAGCAGCATCTAGGATTCAGCTTCTGCCAGTTCCTAAGAAGCAAATCAAGTTCTAGTCCATTTGAAATTCTCTCATTATTAAATATATATATACTTATATATAGATCTCTCTCTCTCTCTCTCTCTCTCCCTCTCTCAGGGCTTTTGTAAAGCAGATTACTGTATTACCAATCATTTCACTATTGTAGCCTCTATAGCCTTACTTTGGGAAGTGCTAAGAGGCTTTTATAGACAACCATCTTACATTAGATCTTCAAGACTGGGTCCGGCACTGCTGAAGCAAAGGAGAGTATTGTCATCATAAATGCTTAGTATTCAGCACAGCAGGGACCTTACCATGACCAGAGGATATCTCAGTATCCGTTCTATAGATAACCTTAGCAGTCATCTTTAAATACATTTGTTGCCTTATTTCCATAGAGTATTTTTGAAGTACTGTTTAAATTTCACCAGTAATTAGCTATCTATTTCCTAAAACAAAAAGTAGCCTAATGCAATTTGAGCAGTATATATTTGTTTCTCTTCGCAGGCCAAACTCCTACCATAAATACGACCTGGTTTAAATCCTTATGTAATAAAATATTGTTGATTAGCAACAATCTCCCATCTAACTTTCACAGCAACTTAAAACACTTCATATCAGCAAGTTTTACTCTGGATAAAAAGAAAAAACTGTGCAAGTGTTCAGTGTTAACCCCCTACCCCCCTTTTTTTTTAAAAAATATTGTCCACTATGGGGGGGGAGGGGCACGCGCAGAAGAATTCCTTCCTAGTTTGGTCTGCTCTCTGAGAGAAAGTATTTCAGTAAAAAATGGATCATGCTTTTTTCTGTTGTTTCTAAAATAAGTGCACAATAGATTATTTCACTGCCAAGCTACTAGTCAACTCATTAAATCACTCCAAGTGAGAATATTTGAAGAACATGTCCACTTTGGGGACAAGTTGGATAAACTGAACAAACCTATTTCTTTGAAGTGCTACAGGGCCTACCTGGCCAGGTAACTGATGGATGTTCAAATTAATTACTAGCAGGCAATGTACTTGCTATAGCAACAATCGAAAGGTTGAAGGCTGCATCATTCTATTCAGCCCTTGTGCCTGAAAGGGCCTGTTATTACCATATGAATAGATGCGCACATTTCAAATATTTTATTTCCAGTGCAGGTTCCTAATATACAGCCATTTATTTCTCTAATCAAATTACTTGTATGTTTTAATTCAAGTCCGTCAGTCTCAATAACAGTTTAGAATGTACACATACACTCACAGGAAAAAAAATCTTTTTCCTTAGTCATACAGAACTCTAATAGAGGCACAGCAAGAAAAAGGCATCAATTAATTTAAAGAACCTCAAGACATTTGCTTAGTGAATGCTCCTAAAAGCCAATCAGAGTTTCTTTCAAGTCTTGTATTTAAAAAGCAAGCCATTTCTACTCATCAAGGAAGGTTAAAGAGTAAGTGAACACAATGGATGCATGATGACAATCTGCTAGTGGATGCTTTCTTTGCTAAGGAAAAAACAAAAAACCCACAAAATCTTATGTGAGGTCTATGTATCACCTTACACATTAAGGCCCATATGGCTTCTGGGAAAAGTGTCCAACACTTACTAATTACATTTCATCATTCTGTCATTTGATATTTTTGCAACAGACTCTGTCTACTAACTAAATTAAAGTTTCATCAACTGCGGACTATATCCCTTCTGTCGTGGACCATAAAATTTTCCCTTCTGTGGTCTCTTATAATACCTGTTTTTTCCCATGCTATTTGTATATATTCAAAGTATATATTCAAAAAGTCCAACTTTTTAAACATTCCATGATATATGTTAACAGAAGGAGAGACGGCATTTAGAGTCCCACTAGTTCATTTGAACCTTTAAATTCAGGTATCTTATGATTTCCTTACATTCATTTGAAGTACTGTTCATACTTAAATGAAGAAAATTCTATTCCTCCAGTACAGATTTCATTTTTTTCTTTTTATTTCCTACATCTTAAAAAAAAACAAAAACAAACTGAAATGTTTTTCTCTGTGTACACAGAGAAATGTGTCTTAATCACACCAGTCATTCACTTTTCTGACACACTGCAGAGCGTTCCAACTACTGAACGGCAGAGGAAAAACTAGGGTACAACTCTATGTAGCAGCTGAATCTTAATGTACCTGCTGAATCTCACCATTGAGGTGAAACAGTAGCAAGTATTAAAAAAGTATGGTCATAATAGTTACAAAGATTGAGATGAACTCATCAACCTAATCCAAAATACTTTACTGCCTCAGAGACAGGCAAAGAAGAGAACAGGATTCACAGCTGCTCATTTTCAGGTCAACTCTACAGCAACAAACACAGTTTCCGGATTTGTGATGGCAAAAGAAATATTAAATATTTTTGAGCATGCAAGTCCCTCTGTTATGAGGGATCTTTCAGAAAAATGTGTTTGTCTTTCATTTTTGGGAAGGATAGCAGGGAATTTAACTGGCATGTTTATGTTAAAACTTTAAGATAGTGAAACAGATCTTCAAATGTTTCAGCTTTAGCAATTTAATATCAAGCACTTTCTCTCTAAATACCTACTTTCCATGATAAATAAACCTCACAACCTCTTAAAAGGAATGTTTTACAGACCCTTTGTAGCAGATTTACAGAGGATTATTTCACAGAGTAGATTTAAATGTTAGAGAGCACCATCATTCAGCTCACATAGTAATTAGCAGCCTGAAAATACCTAGTTCACAGCAGACACGCTCATAAGCTCTAACGTACTGAGTGTTCACATACTCATTCCATAATAATATTACATTTCACTGTCATACTGGAAACGCAATCCTTAGCCTTGAGGTAGGAAACAGCTAAGTCTTATAAACTGAACAATATCATATAAAGTTAGTGACATGGCTGTGAAGAGTACCCAGCTTCTGTGTTCCTGGTAAAACTCTGAAGGTTTTACTTGCTCAGACTAGCAGAGATAATAGCCCCCATCCTAGCTGGCACGTTGCAGACACGAGACAACATATATTTTAAAGTACACTGAAGGAGGCTCTTCCACACACGTTTTTATCTGATCATCATTGCGTACATTCAAGGCAGAATAGCTAAACTTTCAATTTAGAAAAAAGCTAAGAAACAACCGCAATATCCCTCCTCATTTTACCCATTATATTTTCACGTGTTACAAAGGAAAAGAAGGACAAAAGAATTAACTGGAAGCCCAAAATGTACAAAGTAACATTTGAGAGAGGAAAAATAAGCTATAAAATATTCATTGTCTGACCTGCTGAATTCTGGGCACAGTTTTGGTCATTCCCTTCCCTCTCACTTTTACACACACACCACCCACCCAAAAGACAGCAGATTTGGGAAAGGGTTACAGAAGTCAACAAGAATGATCAAAATGTATTGAATAGCTTCCATACATGGATCAATTTAACACATCAAGCATCTTCGACCTGAAAAAGATTTTGGGCTGAGGGGAGCGAGAGAAAGAGAGGATACAAAATCATGGGTGGTCTTAGGACTTCTTATCTGTGCGTTTCCTTACGTGGGCACAGCACTGTGAGTCAGGATGCTTGAGAGACAGAAAGCAGCATTTCAATCTTTCACCAGCACAGGACCAGGAGATTCTGAGATTCTTTTCAAGTAATAAACTACAAAGAAATTCAAAACACTGGTAAATCTGCAAACAGAACTTCACTTCAAGCCTGAGGACCCAGAAGAAAACAGAAGTCAGAAAGTCAGTCAAATTCCTAGTTGCTCTGCAAGACCATAAGTACCGTCCATCCCCATGGGAAATATTTCTGGCACAAAGAACTGCATGAGCAGCACTCCCTCTGCACAAGCCCAAATACAAAGGTCACACCAGAACACATGATGGGTCACCAGGGCTGTTAGAAGTTGGAGACTGTAAGGGAGAGGATTGCACTGCTTAGCTATTCGTCTACTGAGAGGAGACCTGAAAGAGACTAAACTCATGGTTGCATTGAACCAACCCAGGACTGGGTTGAGAATCAGCCTGTTCCATAATGCATTTCTTGAACCATGCACTGAGAAAGAAGAGAAAGCTCCAAGTGATATCTGCAGCTCTGGGACAGACTGCAAAGAAGGAAAAGGATATTTCCCCCCCTGCATTAATATGCTTAAAAATTGTATACAGTGAACATGTATGTGATCCAATCATTCAGTATTTGATGGAGTTTCCAAGAAATATCATGTCTGAGTTCCTTAAACAGCAGCGATCATTATTTTCTTAAATCTAATTTATTAGTCATCTGCATTACTGTGGTAGGTAGTAGAGCCTGTATGTAAAAGGACTATTCTGAAGACCTTATCAAGGTAATATTGCATGAATTTATCGAGGAGAACTTCTGTAGTGACAGACAGGATCATGTGAGAGACTACAGAGCTGCACAGGGATCAAAAGATAGAAACATTATGACCTAGAGCAAAATGTTTCTTCCTTTGGACTTAGACGCACTGTTCTCTCTAAGAAGTGAGCAGAGCAAAGTCTATTAGGATTCACACCACTGTTAAGTGAGGTCAATGGAACATTTCTCTCCCTTGTGTATCAGTCCTCTCCTCCCATGCAAAAAACACAGAGAGAGAAAAGGCAGTCTTCACTATTCCTATGGTAATGTATGCCAACTCTTCATTTGTCAGCTAGTCCAAAAGGAATATTCTGCAAAGTATGCCTTCCCTACCTTTAATTTCCTGGCAGGATCGAGAAGATAGCAATACGTAGATATCACAAAGTATTACATTTGCCCTCCACAAATTCCTGTTAAGCTCCTTCCCTTTTAATCACCGGAAGCAAGCATAATCACTCAGAGGGAATAAGGAACTGGGGAAAACAGGTAATTCTTTTTTTTTTTTTATATAAATGCATTTTTAGAAGTCAGAATTTACAAAAAAATTACTCCTTGACATTGCAGTAATGTCTCTAGGTAAAAGTCAAAAATAACATGCATGGAAAAAAGGCTAGATATCCACTGAAATAAAGTGGTATTTTGCAGCAAGTTTGGGGGCTTTTATTGATTATATCAGTTTTCCTAATGGCAAAAATATTAAAATGCACCCACATCTCCAAAGTGTGAACAAATTTAATGTTGCAACAAACACCTAAAATTCACAAAAGACTGCAACTTTATGAAACCACAATGAACTATGTTAACATTAACCTGACAGCTCACTTAAGACAAATTAATTTTCTAATCTGCATGCACTATGGTAACCCCTAATAGTATTTTCACTTCTTGCACTTTAAAGCATTACTTACGCTGCAATTACCAGATCAGTTTTGAGATATTCGAGGTTTCCATTATTTGATTTTTCCAGTTCATATGGAAATAATTTTATTTAAACAGTCTTTCACAATTTGCAAATCTAGACTTCAGCAATGTGCATGTGCACCAGTATGAGTTGGAAAGAGGTAAAGAACACAGTCAGACACATGGAGTTTTCCATTTTCCATTTAACTGTATTGCTAGATTGGACATGGTAAGAAAGGAAAGGGATTGGGTGAGGGGGAGGGTTGTTTGTTTTTTTAATCCAGCAGTGCCTCTTAAGTACATTTGCTATCAATCACTTGTCCCTGATGCAAGCAGATTTTCCTAAATGGCATTATTACAAATCCAACATGCTCAGATGTTGAGAGAAACTCAAACTTCAAGATGTAAATGTCCTGATATGTTACCAGGCTACTACCTATAGTAGCTAAAATTTACTGCGTTAGGAAGATTGCTAGCATTTTCCCCATCTTGCCATTATAAGGCATGACTAGCCTACAATTGAGATCCTAAAAACAGCTGATTAAATCTCTAAAATGAAAGGCTATGATACATGCTGGAGTCAAGTCTAGAAGAATTCTCAGATACTGATGAGAAGGTATATATTTGTTTTACAAGCTCCAAAAGGTTTATGAGAACACTGCCATTTCAAAAATCATTTCTCATGTCAGCCACAAATTTTCCCATTTGTCTGTTTGTCTAATGGTTCCTCGCTTCTTTGACATTTGATAAAGCCACATTCCACCACTAGTTTGACTAATCAGCATTTCAGAAAGCAAGACTACTAAAAATCCCAAGAGCTGTTCTCAAAAGGGAAGCACAATCTTTCATTTGAAAAGGATGCAACTAAAGAGTATAATAGCAATAATGTATCTGAACTGAAGTAAAATATCTTTTCAAATATCTAGGCCTGGATACCTTCCAATTTATTTAATGTTACTGTGCCACTCCATGTGCACTATGAGTAAGGAGAGCTGGGGGTTTTTCTATTACTTGGCTGCCTCTCCAGTTTTGGATTCCAAAATATTCCAACACTCTTCAAAATATTACACCTAAAGCTCCCTTTAGAAGTATTTTAATGACATTATTTTTGAGTTGGTGAATTGAGGGAGAGAGTATAGTCAAAACTTGTCATGAAACACTTGTCTTCTACTAATCTTTGTCCTACTGAGAGACAGATATGCAGAAAGATGATTTTGCTTGATCAGAAATAAACTAAAGGCAAAAGAAGATGATCAAAAAGGCAGAAGGGGAAGGAAAGAACAAGTC
Source organism: Dromaius novaehollandiae (assembly GCF_036370855.1). Taxonomy (NCBI): domain Eukaryota; kingdom Metazoa; phylum Chordata; class Aves; order Casuariiformes; family Dromaiidae; genus Dromaius; species Dromaius novaehollandiae. The sequence continues at coordinate 76,851 of NW_026991397.1, read as the reverse complement.
ACGCAACTAACTATTCCAGATTAAGCTTCAGACAAAGTAGCACCCATCACATAGATAGGAATGTTTACAGAAGTCCAAGGAAAGTTGTTTCTGGCAAAAGTTGCCTGAGCATGCTACAGGTAAAACTCTCATGTCTCATAAATGCAGCACAGAAGATTTCATTTACCTTTAATAACAGCAGCTTGCCTGTCTCTGTGAGCCATCTGTTTGATTTAGTGCCTGGTTGCAGCCGCAGCAGACTGGAAATGTATCTTTCTTTTCAAACACTCCAGTCATGCTCAATTAACCAGGTCATAAATTGATTGTTTTAATACACTATTTTGAAATGAAGAGGTTAGCTTTTAATTGCTACTTGCAACATTCAGAGCAATATGAAAAATCCATGACCAAATTCTGGAATGAATTAAAGAAAAAGAGAAAAAAGGGGGGAGGGGAGGAGGAGGGTAACCCTCTGCTCAATCTCTACCTAAATAAAAGCCTTTACTCTTTCTTAGGTGTATCAAAGTACCCTCTAGAGCAAAAGAGATTAAAAGGTATGTTTAAAAGGTTACAGTACATTGGCTTTCACTGTAAACGTGAAAAATATCCATTTCCCCCCTACAATGATAAAACATAAGGCAAGGAACATTCAAGCAGCTGGATAATTTAAAAGGTGAAGAAGATTTTGTTAAGTCTAGAATTCATTTTTAAAATAAGTTCAAAACAATCAACCTATTATTTCTTATCAGAAAGTAATATGCTTTAATAACTCCACCATAAACCTCGATACCGAATCAAGGCTGTAAATTAGATGTTGATCATTTTTATTAATTATCAATTCAGCACAAAGCAGCCATATCATTTAGAAGCCATCTGTGTGCCTACTAAAAAGCAACTCTTTAAAACTCATAAATACAGTTTGACAAATCAGGAGATAAGGTTAAGATCTTTTAGAATGCCAAATCTGAAAAGAGAACGGACACTAAGAGATTGTTACATTCTCCTTGCTATACAGCAACAATTAAAACGTACTTAACCTCTCAGCATAAGAAGCACAGTTGCCTTTCTGCAGCTGTCAGATGGATTCAGGGATTAATTAATTTGTCCTGTGGAACTGTTAATCTATTGTTAAGAGTACTCACAATTCAAAGCAACATTGCTGGCAAAGCATTACATAACACTACAGTAAAAAGTGGTTCCTGTGTTACACAAAACAGACTCTGGGAACATCTGAAGCTGCCTGCCCCTCCTTCCAACCTCCCAGTTTCAACCTGGGGATGAGAGAGGTGTAGCAAGCTGAACAATTTCCATCTTCTACTCTAAAGACTAAGTAATGTCTTGTAAATATATATATATTCATTGGGACATTCTAGGTTAGTCTCCCCTTACATAGGCTTAGCTTGTTTATCAGAAGAACCTGTACTCCGTTTCTTCCATTATATAGTCCTAGGTGAAAGATTTTCTAGACTTCTCGTATTTTAGGATTAATTATTAACATAGGACTCAGGTCTTCCTATGTGTATCACAGCAGCATTAGTAATGACATCTTAGGTATAGTTCAGAGGGAAAAAAAGTGCACTGAGGCTATTTTTCTTCCTTTTCCTCTAATCACCATCTGCACTAGGCCTTCACTAGTAGTGGGTTACTTCCTTCCCCACTCCTAGCTTAATGCTGTTAGCAAAAGGTGACAATAAGAAACTAATCTGGGGGAGAAGAAAAAAAATGCTGACTAGAAAAATAATATTCAAGTCTCCAACTTCCTAATAAAATACTACAGGTTTAACTTGCATTTACATCTGTCAATGATTCCGTGAAAGCTCACATGTTCCCAATAAGATTTTCATATGCATATTCATATCTATTCACTTTTGTTACATATGCAAAGCATGAAGTTTCATATCACAGCTTCCTACAGAAGCAAAACCATTTTAGCATATTCTTGCTCTACTCTGCCTCAAGTCACTAATACCTTTTTATTGTCACAGTTCACCAATCCCTCAGTTGTGCTGATGAAACAGTTTAAGGACCATATACATTCATTCCTTCAGTAGACAAAAAAAGCACATTCTGAAAAAAACCTTGTTTACATACCATTTCCTAAGATATGCAGCTCTTTCATATTTGACATGTTACAAGGATAAATTTACTAATATTCCCTCCAAAAAACTAAACTGCTTTTCAGGGAATCTGCCACAGCAACAAAGCATGAAGACATTAAGGAAACAATGTTAAAAGATCAGGGAAGCTGAAAAAAATAAAATGCTAAAATGAAGACAATTGTAGAATTAAAAGACCTTAATTCATCGAGGCGTTAAAACTCAAGTCTTCAGTAACTTGATCATATACTCTGCCTCTCTCCTCCTTTATTTCCCCCTGCCCCCAATAATGGACACTTCAGTTTCAACCTTTCTGTTCCTCTGTTCTAAAAGCAAAATAATGTCGCCTAATATCACAAAAAAGTAAATTATTGATATTTTAGGGGGGGGGAAATCATACATTGTTACAAACATTAAAATTAACTTTCTTGTGGGCTATTCTGTAGATTAAAACCTGAATGGTATACTGAATGTTTCTAGCTTTTCTTTCCTGGCCAATACAGGGGGATGATTGCATCTTCAGCCTCAATAGATGTTTTGGCAAAGATATGCAGATAGTGGACAATGATTTGGGAAGATGAAGGTTATTTGGGAGTTTATTGGTAGTTTTATTGAAGACTCTGCATAATCTTATATTTTCCTTGTTTTATTGGGCTACCTCTTCTAGACTTTGTTTTACAAAAAGTTCTTTGACTTTATTCAATTTCATTTAGACTCTTTTTTTCCCTCCTAAAAATAGGATATTATGTTCATCGCCTGTACAGATACAAGCATTCTGCCTTTACTACCTTTTGATCCTGTTGGCCAATGGCAACCAAATTTGATAGACTGCAAGATCAACTTTCAGATAATTAACTTCCCATAGCTTTTGTCCAAACTGATGTCCAGGCAGGGCAGAGACACCTTGTAAGTGCCTCCCAAAGCCTAAAATAATAATAATAAAAAAAGGTCAAAATGGCATTGCACATGAAAAAGGTTTCCATTAAAGAGTGCCATCAAACACAAAATATAGATATGAAAGAAACCAGTCTACACTGTTTTTTGGAGTTTACAGAGCTAATTTAAAAGATGAAATAAAAACAGCTGATGTTATTCTAGTAGGATTTGAAAAGTAAGTTTCAAAATAGTACCTTTTGAGTATGTCAGGATAATTATGATAATAAAACGAGTCTTAAGCACACTGATTTTTTTTCTTGAGCACAACTTAGAAGATGACTGTATAAAATTATTTTTAATTTTTTACCCAGAGAGCAACTATCTTAGATCATAGGATTTCAATTAATTCTCAGGAAAAGTACAGTCACCGACATTCACAATTACCATACGTATAAGGGATCAGTCCAAACTGAATTAAGTTCTGTTATGAAGGAAGAATTATGCAAACAACTATAAACTTAGCTTGATACATGACTTATCTTCTACCTCATAGCTGCTACAATACCGTATGGAAAAGGCTTTTTTTTTCCTAGATTTGTTCTCTAAAAATTTTTAGTCTTTTAATGGTCATGTACATCATACCTTAAAACACATACCATCCATACTTGCCTTTGCAGTTTGTCCACAAAGCTGAGTTTCAACTACTCTCAGTCCTTTCACAATACTGCATCTATCTATACCCTTTGTAATTTCTTCAGGTGGACAAAGTACTGAAGAACAGAAATGTTTTTCTCCCAGTTTTCTGAGCACTCGCTGCAGAGCCCTATATCCGAGTAAAATACGAGTCACCTGCAGTCCCACCAACGTTTTCTAGTCAAAAATCCATAATTTGTTTTCCATATTGGCAAAGAGAATTATATTTTGGAGATAATCACTAACCACTATATCTTCAGTGATTGGCTTATTACATTTATTTCCCTGGACTTCAGAGTTATAGGTTAGTCCTTCTTTTGCATAAAAACGCTTTATTAATGAGCTCAATCAAGAATACTCCTGCTTTATATATAACATCAGAAGCTGATAGAATTAAGAGGGTTTAGCTGAGAGAATTAAGAGAATTTAAGTTTTTGGCTTGATAGAGAAGCTAGAATGCAATAAGTTTCTATTTTTCCAAGCTGCAGGATTACCCAGAGATTACCCTGTGATTACCCAGAGATTCGTACTGTTCTTCTCAGTCTCACTAATAAGGTATTTGGAGATGATTTTTGATTATGTTAAAAAATTAACACCATGTACCATACTAAGTACTTCTGGAGCAAGAGGCAATCTTTAAAAACATCAGGATAATACATATGTAATAGTTGTTTTTATTATAGAACATCATGTTAGCCAAAGAAACCGGAACAGTGACATAATCCAAAAAAACCCCAAGGCATATAGCACCATATTCCTGGTAATTTAAGTTGGCATTTCACTAACTACCAAAGTATTAAAGTATAAACAACTAAATTCACTTGGCACTAATTACTTGTCAATCTGAATAAATATAAACCCTTACCACATGACATGACATGACACAACATACCTGTGCCCCTTGAACTACTGCCATCCTTCTAGCAGTGAAATACACCCTTTGGCAAGAAATAAGCCTTGCCGCCAAGAAATACTGGTGCTCTCGGTGCTTCAGTTGTTCTCTATCTGCCCTTTTTCACCACACACTATGATGATTTTCCTTTCCAGGAATCAGCTTTAAGAGGAAGTATTGCAAGTTAATTTGCAGTTAGAGAAAGAAAGACTTGTTTTATGCTGAAGACAAGCAGCATGCTTCATCATCTGATGTTTATGAGCTGCGATTATGCACATCTTCCACTTAAGTTTAAATGAAGGATTTCATGTCTACCAGATAATATTTCAGACCACTGAAAGGATTGTTGACCTTGCTACAACAGGCTCACACAGCTGCTAAATGTACTGATTTGGGAATAAGCTGTAAGGTATACTATGCTCCATATATATGCTCATATATATCTCCTTACATTTTGGAGAGCTTACATTGTCATAGGAAATTTTGCCTTCACTGCTCTATATCTTCCCCAAGAATCATAATACATGCAGCAGTGAATGAAACTCTGTAAAAAATAGCTTTGCTTTAGAATACTGCTGCCCTTTAAAAATTGCATAACTCATTAAACTTTTACATGCAGGCTATTGCTCACATTACCCAATACAGTTGTTGCCATTATTTAGTGTCATTTCTATAAATATTTACTGAATTTATGTAATCAAACGTTCTTCATACCCACTATCAAACAACAGGCTACAAATGACCCTAGATTTTTAATTCAAGGTTTTGAAGAGAGAGAATATAAAAAACACACACACTGGACTCTTCCAAATATTAAAAGATATTTAGGAGCAGTGTATGAAAATTAAATTTACAATCACACCTAAAAACCACATTTGACCACCTAATCAGATTTTTTCCAATGTTTAAAAAATTGGGGGGGGGGGGAGGGGAGGAAGGGGGAGGGGGAGGGAGAGAGAGAGAATTAATGAATTATACGCTGGGACAGATTCCCAAATGATGCAGACTCAGTCAAGCTATATTTATTACGTACGTTCTAAAAACAGCCCATTGTTTCTAAAAAACACAGTAGCCTCTTACAGAGGACAGGAAGGCTCCAGGTCTCTAAAGAAGCTAAAACTGGAAATAGTGAACATAGGATTTATTATTTATCAAATTACAGATGTACTTAGCAGTGATTTTAATTATACAAAGTTCAGCTCTAAGATCAAGATCACTGCGTGAAACTCAACTCCTCTATATTTTAGAAATTTCTTCCCCTTGTCTTCCCCCCCCCCACACTTTCCCTTTAATTTAGTTCCCTTTGCCTAAAAAGATCATTGTTTGATAGAACCATCCAGCAATGTGTGACTATTTCCTAAAAAGCATTTTCTTAAGGACATAAATTTTGCATTTAGGACAGTCTATTCCAGCCAAAGGTATGTTCTATACATATGGTAAATCTTTTCCTGCTATACAAGGAAAATCAGGATTGCAATACACTACCGGTCTTAAAATGTGTCCCCTTTAGCATACCCTTTCATGCCAGGTTTACAGCAGTATCATTGGTCCAATCACATACTCAGTCTTAATAACTGTTTTTCTCTTTTTTTTCTTTTTTTTTTCTTTAAGAGGTATTCAAATCATCTTCAGTAAGAGCACTCCATGTAGAGAAAGAACTTAAAAAAAAAAAAAAAAAGTCAAGCTATAACAGAATTCTTACTTTCTATAGAGGCCATTTCTCCTGCTACACCACACCAACTAAATAACTGCACTGCACAAATACACCTCCATCCCCGTGGGATAGCTGTCAAAGATACTACAAAAATTCCCATTCTACCTTTATCCAAAAAAAAAAAAAAAAAAAAAAGCAGCTTATCAAGAAACAAATAGTTTCGGTTCCCCCCACCCTTTTTTAAATGATGCTGCACTTACATCACAGGTGAAAAAACAACATTGTCATTCTTCCTCCAAAAGTTAAGCAAGAAACCTAAACTAAGTCCAGGTGTGGAAATAAACTGTATTATTTCTAGATGATTCAACTAGCTGACAGGATGGCAACAAGCTCTCTGAATCTGATTAACCAAGAGAACTGTTTTGGTAGTTTAAATGAGTATGTTCGTTTGACCAACACTTTAGCTTTCTGATGACACATCTAAACTAGTTCTTCCTGCTTATGAAGGAGATTTGATTTGAACACTGGTTGGCGTAAGTGATATGCAGAAATTAGACACCTGAACAAAACACATTTATTTGCACAACTCAGTAACCATTATATTATGCAGTTTTGTCTACTCAAATACACCGCAAGGTTTAAGTCTCATTTTATTTTGTTAGTTCATTTCACTTTTAGGTCATTCAAAAGCAGGACTTTTGCTTTTATGCAGACAAAACTGGAGGGCAGTTTCCAGTTCCAAATATTTCTGGCTTACAGCCCAGAGCCTTTGTTGCTCTGAGATGAAATAGTCTCAGCTTAGAAAAGGAAAATAGAAATCGAGTGCAAGAAGAGACCTTTACCAACAGCTACTGTTGGCTTCCCTTTCAGTGACCTCAAATGTTGCAGCACGTTTCATCTCTTCACCTCCTACCACTGTTCATCCTGTTGTTTAGGCCCAGCAGCAGGATTATGTACAAACAATTGTAAGAACAGAAGAAAATGGTAACATTGTATTTTCATATATCTCATTGCCAACCTGCTGCCTTGAGCAAACTCAGAGCAGAAGAACAAAACTCACAAGATTCCAACCGTATATATTTTTTCTTGCTGATGGAAGACATCAGTCTTGTTATCTAACTTGTTTTCTCTATTGAACGCTGTTGTTTTGCAACTGTTTTCATCCTCGACATTAAACATGGGCCTACCTATACCTAAGGCAGCTGTTTAAAGATGAAGAGGCGTAACTTCTGCATTTTGCTGACATACCATCTTCTGAATTTCACAGAATAAATTGCTGTATAATAACTAATTTCCAATTAGTTATTAGCATAGATTTAAACATGCTCCACAACTGGTTTGCAACTGTGGTCTGAAAGAGATTATTTAAAAAGAGTTGCCCATGCCTCGCTACAAAAGGTAAATCTCTGTCTTCCCGGAGGAGACCATTAATAAATGAGCTAAATAATAGTAGCTCCCTGATTTATGCATAAATACCAGCTTTTTCTGAACACCTATAATAAATATCACATTACTATTGTAACATAATATCATAATACCATATCAGGGGAACTAAACTTATCTGTCATAACAGTAATCTAACCTTACCTTCTAATCCAGAGAATTAATCGGAAAATCTTCCAGAAATATTAAGAGTTAAAATAATATGGCCACATTCCATTTCTTTTCATTTCTCAAATATTTCTACAGCTCTTGCCTAACTTATGTTTTCCATTTCATTACCAATATTGACTAATTGATTGCACAGCTATTGTTACTACTTTATGGGCAGCAAGCGTCCTATAGTCCTATGAGCTAACGTTGCATCACTGCCAAGCAATTTACATACCCTACTAATTAAGTTCTGGAACAGCAAGTTAATTGCTATAAATGTCTTGCATATTTCTGTAAAGAGCTTGGTTTTCCCCTCTTAAATGGATACCCATCTCCCTTAGACCTCTGGTACTACAAGAAAACAATGTTACCATTCCTTTTTCAGAAAATGCTCTCCAGGAGTGAAAGTAAGAACTGGCTTGATCTGATACAGCCTAGATCAGTTGCCCCTGATCCTCTGCCTTCTGCAAAGGGAGACTGAGAGTAAGAACTACATTGGTTTGATTTTTATTTGTTATTGCTATTAGACAGATATTTTTATCATGGCAGCTTTTATGAAAGTCTTTTTGACATTCTTTTATTAATTCTTGAGCTTAAATTTTGTAAATTGTCCAGTGTTGAGGCTAGAGCATTAGAGAAATTAAACAAAATTATAAAGGAGTTTGGGAGATGTCAAAAATAATTACATTCTCAGTGAAGGTGACTTCTAGGTACATGTACAGGACCATTGGAAAATAGAGCTCATAAGGTTTAGATATCACAGTTCAATAATTGTTCATGAACATTTCCAGTATTCCAACCGCTACACAAACTCTATATTAAAGTGCATCTGCAAGCTAGACACAAGTCATTAAGTTACACAGTGTACCCACAGGTATTCAGCCAGACCACTTATTTCATCCCACAGATAAATGTGACAGAGGTAAGACTGGCCTCCTTACCATTCAGCTTTTAAAATTAGAAAGCCAGTATCAAAATTTTCTGCACGAGGAGTAATTCATTTCTTCAACAACTTCACAAAACACATTCACATCCCTGAAAAAAAACTTACCTGAAAACGTTACCAGTGAACTACATCAGCCTGTTAGCAACAGCCTTGCTTTCATTAAATTTGGTGCAAATTTTACCACTACTGTCACTGGAAACAGCATTTTCTATTCTTGAAGCAATGATCAGGTAAAGGTAACTAATCTTTTGCCTTTCCAAGCAGGAAGTTTGACATTAGTATTTTCATTTGACGTTTGCTTCTTCATCGATTTCAGTTTGGCCAATTAAAAACTAAATCATTATTAAAAATTTATATCAATTCTTGACATTTGTACCCTTGTTATGCACTTTTGGTCCACAACTGACTATATAAAAATACTGCCTTGCAAGTATAAAGCTAAAGCAAACTTCCTGGTAACCACACATGGGCCTTACCTCCATCATAGTGACCACATGACATGGACTCAGTAGGTAAATGACAGTCTTGGTAGCAAACTTGAACCCCACCTCCAGCCCAAAGATGAGACAGAGAGCCACCGGTAGCAGATTTTTGCCCAAGCTCTCCTGCTTAGCCTGGGGCTGCTGTAGCAGATGACCCTCCAGCTCCCTGCAATGCAGCTGCCTCAGCTTCCACAGGGACAGAAGGATCTCCACAAAACCCACACTGAGGAAGACCAAGCTCTCCAGCAGACGCTGCTGCCCGGAGAGAAAGGCAGCGCATTCTGGCCCTCCATTGCCAGCAAAGCTGGGCTCCACCCCCCCGTACAGCCAGTCCAGGAGATTATGGAGGCTGTAACGGGACATGGTGGGATAGTGCCTCTTCTCCTCCCCGTCACTGTCCAGAAACAGGTAGGAGCAAGATGGAATCAAAGCCAAAATGCTGTCGGGCTGACGAAACATGAAAGGCAAGGACGTCCCCTCTGTTCCCTCCCGAGCTTCAGGAGAAGCCAGCAGCCCACAACAAGGCTACACTGGGGGGTTTTCCTCTTGACGCCAGGACGGTAACTGCAAGCAACAGCCTGCAAGGGGAGAGGAGTTACAGATGAACGGGGTCACTGCACAGCGGTGCCAGCCGCTCGCCCCGAGACCCGTTACCCTCCCAGCCCCGTTAACACCCTTCACTCTCCTCCGCCTGAGCGTTACAGGACTGCCCTTCTCCTCGGCCGGCACTCCCACGTGCCCCGCCCCGCGGCCGCCTCTCTCCCCTTACCCGGCCCCCACGCCGTCCTGCGCCGGGCTCCTCGGCTCGCTGCCCTCGGCCTCGGCCTCCCCCGCCTGCGCGCCCTGCTCCCCCTGCCCCTCGGGGCCGTGCGACAGCCCTGCGCGTCCAGCCGCCGCTGCCCGGGCGCCGAACGGCCGCTGCCCGGGCACCCGACGGCCGCTGATTGGACGCCGGACGGCCGCTGATTGGACGCCGGACGGCCGCCGAGCGGCCCCTCGCCCAACGGCCCCCCTCGCCCAACGGCCCCTCGTCCGCGCGCCCAACGGCCCCCCTTACCCAACGGCCCTTCGCCCGCGCGCCCAACGGCCCTTCGCCCGCGCGCCGCGATCGGCGCCCTCAGAGCAGCGGCCCGGGACCTCAGGCAGCGGGAGCGGATCTCGGCTCCGTGAGGGAGCGCGGCTCAGAGGCGGGCCCGGCGCCCCCAGCCATGGGGGGGCAGAACTCCCACTAATACCTGTCATAGTTCAGCGCATGTTCTAGGGGATAACACATCCTATCTGCTATAGAAAAGACCTTCCTAATACGGATGAGTAAACTGCAGTAAGCAGAAATTACAGTTATTTCAAATAACAAAGGTTTGTAAAAAATACATACAACAGAATTCCAATAGCTAAATTGAGTTAAGATGTAACAAATGTCAGACTAATTGTAAATGTTTCAGTGTTTCAAAAAGAGATTTGGATAAATTATGCTCATCCCTTATGTGAGATTAGCTTTGCTACTTAATTTTTATGGAGGTTCTTATAGAAGGTCTTCGGCATTCCTTCATCCACAGCATCTGATGTTCAAATATTAACATTTTTCAGTTGTGGTGCCTTAATTTATAAATAAACAGAGGGCCTGAAAATTCAGGAGCCAAGAGGTGCCAGGCAGACGCTGCAGAAATTAATAGAAGTTTATATAGAGGCTATTTTGGATGATACTGTTGTGTTTCTACTTGGGGAACATTTTTAAATGGATTAATCTTCAAGTGGAAATTGTGAACAAGTGGCTACCTGACAGAGGGGTTTTTTTTGGTTTTTGGGTTTTTTTTCCGCCTCTCCTCTTTGCCCTTATAGGTGAAACTGAGCACAAACTGAATCATATTGTCTGCTGCAAAAAGAAGTCATCCAACCCCATCTTTATCTGTCATCTCGTTACAGCATGCTCATGCTTCTGTATGAGCTCATTGTTAGAAGTTTTTTAAAAAGATCTATTATATATAAAAATATATATGTATTGAAAGGTGCTAATCGACCTCAAGCAGGTCACGTGACTGGTCATGCGGATCTAAAATCATATCAGATTTTTTTAAAAAATCTTCAATATATGCAGATGTTATACGGAATTTCTTACCAGTGTAATAATGCTATACTGATGAATAAACAATCCTGCAGGTTTTTAAGGACGAGGTCAGCAATACTTCCCACCGTGGCTTGGTTTTGTCTCCTTTTTGTACACAGCATAATGCACAACGCATTTTTGTCTAACTCTCAGTAGCCGTTGCTTAAAAATATGGTTCAAACTGTAAAGGTGTGCTTTTAAAATGAGTTAATGCCAGACCCTTCTGGACCAGAGTTTTGTATCACTAATTAAAAAAACTGTTACAAAGTCTACGGTCAATCAGATTTGTATGATATTTTATAAAAATGCTTAGAATAATCAGTCTGTCTACAGTGTTTCTAGGGCACCTACCTCCTCAGCACGCAAGTGCTGAGAATGCTACAGATGTTTTCTGTGTAATTGTGGGTTTATTTGTACAAAATGTGCAGTTCACTGTGACATGCACTGGGACAGAATAGGTCTGTTTGCTTAAAGCTGATCAAGAAACGCTTTCGTAAATGGCCTTCCCTTGTAATTATGTTTATTGCCCTTTCAGATACGTCGCTGGTTTTAGATAAAGACTTTTTTTTATTATTTGGGGTACTTTATAAGAAGTTAAGGTACAACCACGTAGCCTGTTTCACTGTTTTAAGTTGGAACGCTAACTTCCAATGAGCACTAATCAGTTTGCCTTATTCCATTAAAAGGGTTTTCTTTTAATTCTTTTGCTTAATGTTCCTAAAAACCATGCTCTGTAAACTGAGTTAGACGACAAACCCCTAGAGCTGACGTGAAGCTGCTGCTCAGTCGTGCTTCAAGCGGCCGCCTTCTGCCCCGACTGCTGTAGCACTGACGTCCCACCATCTCCGCCCCGCTGCTGCTGGTGGCAGGGGGAGGGCACGCTCGAGTTCTGACCTCAGATATACTGCTGTTTAATCGAGACAGTCCAATCCACTGGCACACCCTGGCGTTTGTATATGGACCTCCTTACTTGTCTTCAAATGTGCGGGGTTTTAAAATTGTTGCCTGGAGTAGGTTACATCTCTTGTGTGTGTTAGATCGAACCAAAGAAGCCTCCAGCCATGCCCAAATGCTGCTCCTAAAGCCTGCCTTCCAGTCCTTACAAAATCCCTGCAGGATTAAATGTATTAACTTTTTTATTTTTGTACAGTTTCTAACTGATTTTTGCTAGTGATGTTAATTGAATTAAGTTTATTTGGGGCGTCTGAGTAGCTACTCCATTTAAATAAACTGGTGACTTTCCTTTTATGTTGGAAAAAAAAAGAAAAAAAAGAAAAAAATAGAAAAAAAGGAAACCCAAAGTGTGCCTCTCAGATTTAAGGGTTTCTGGTTACATTTATTCTTAAGACCAGCAATGATTCTTTATATACAAAGATATGTTTTCCTCATTTTTTATTACTGTTAAAGAAAAAGTAAAGAATAAAAACCTCTTTCTTTGCTCTGGACCCAGTAATTGCGCTGGTACATAAACGCACTGAGAAAACAAACTTTTGTTTGAAACTTTTGTAACAACTTATGACTGTTTTTGTATATCAAAGTTGATTCTTTTCAAAATATTTGGATCTAGTTTCTAAGTTATTTTAGTGTTTTATATGTTACCAAAAAACTACTTTGAATTGTTCACCAGCATCCTGAGTTATCTGTAATGCAACGGTGACACACAATAGGCTTAAAGCTACCTGGAGTAGCTTGTAAGGCCTCTCTCTTTTCCTTCCTTCCTTAGCAACTTGATTGATTACAATAATATCACAGATTACCTGAAACCCCTTCCTTTATAACTAGATCCTCCTTCCTTCCACATTTAATTGCTATTAGTGTGAAGAAACTGTTGAAATGGGCATTTTAATATAAGTATGGCTTAAAAGATAAAAATGAGGAAAAAGCAAAAAAACATAATTATATAGAAGGTTATCTGTGGGTCTGTGAGATATGGCTGTGGAAAGATATTGTAGTAGTTTTAACACTATTGTTATTACCTTTTAAATCATTTTTCCAATAAAATAAGGAAAAAGAATCACCATTTCTTTTTATGTTTCTCTGCTTAATTGTGTGGCTTGGTCAGTTTTTTTGTTTGTTTTTATTGGAACATTTGAAATTGGTGTTTTAGATGCTAATGATGTTAGGAATATTTCTCTGAGATTAACTCAGTCTTTTCATTTTGCCTACTGTAGGAACAAATTGGACAGGTGCAGCTTGCAGTCTAATTCAGAAGTGAGTCACTGCACACTCCAACTTATATCAGCATTTCAGGTCCAGTTTTGTACTTTTTATGTCTAACTTTAAACACTGAATTATGTCCAGCATTGGGCCTCTTCCTCTCTGAGAGGTGGAAGTGGTTCTGACTTTCATAGAACGCAGCTTGGTTGCAGAACCAGTTACACTGGTGTGACCAATACGCTTCCCCGCGCTACAATAGGAACATTATTCAACAGGATAAATAGTACTAAGTTGAAAAATGAATTCATGCAGCAAAATTTATGTCAAATAATATCTTCAAGGAAATAATTTCAGTATACTTTCTTCATATTAATCTCATAGTAGAAGGTGTAATTTTAAAGAATATCAAGGTTTGCGTTGCCATGAGCGATTTATTTCATGTCGTGTCCAGCTAATGGGTACATTAGTCATGTTGTTAAAGAATAGCGAACTGAAACTGTCTAGAGGTAGCCGCTTAGCACAACTTCTATGAAACTTGCTTAGCATGAGGCGCTAAATTTGCTGAAGCCTTAGGCCGCACTTAGATAAAATAATGAACTTTTACTTAGTCCAGTAAGAAAAGGGCCTCAGAGCTGGTTCAAGCTAGGAAGATAAGGAAGTTACAAGCAGTCTGCATTCCTGCATCTCACACTCCGAAAGGGAGGGTGTCAAGGCTTTGAAATAAGACCAGTGCAGGGCATTAGGACCTTGAGGGACAAAGCCTTAGCTCACTGCTGGGGCAGTGATAATTGTTATGCTTTAGAATCACCTCCTCCTCCTCCTCAGGACCTTGAGACACAACAGTAAGACCCAACAAAAACAGAGGTACAACCATCATCAGAGACCGCAAAAAACAAAAATAAGGAGAAAAACAGCTTACCTCAGAATGACGATGAGACCCAATGAGGAGCAGGAGACCCCAGACCAAAAAATTACTATTGGTCTAACTACCGCGTGAGGGGTGGGAAATGTAAGTTGAAAAAACTGTAATTGCCCAGGATTTGTTTATGTTAGGGTCCCTCTTTGGAGGCACCCAGCTTGAGCTGTAATTATTGCACACGTGTCATTAAAATTTAATTATTTAATTTGTTTTGATTTGGCTCTGAACTTTTCTGCGGCAACCTAGGGTCGGGCCCTGTTATGGTGGCCGACAAGCCTAATTTCCATAACAATGTTGACCCCATTTTACAGAAAAAAAGTGATCGTTTGGATTTTTCGTTAACTTACGGGGTTCCTTCAATGTATGGTGGGCCAGGGAAGGAAATTTTTTCCCTTCCCCCAAAACTTTTAGTCTAAGGCAGTATGGCCATTTTAAAGTTTTTAATTTGGGAAGGAGATCCAGTGAGAACAGCGTACCAGAACCATTAGTTCAACAGCTGTAACTGTCAGCACTGGTTTTCAGTGTCCCTATAGTAACTCTGGCTTGGTGGCAGAGCTTCCTGGGGTGCCTGGCAGGAGGGGAGGAAGGCTTGGCCATCCTCCTCCCCCCGGCGTGGACAGCTATGCTCATGCTGAAGGGATGTTTGTTTGAGGAGGGAGGAAGGCGTGTGCTCCTGTGAGGCAGCAAAGCCCCCATCCAGCTGTGCTGATGACAAAACACAGTTCCCAAGACAGAGGGAAAACTGACTTCTAAAACCGTGTTTCCTGAATTAAATGTCTGTTGCACTGAGAGACATTTTCTGTTGAGTATGAGTGAAAGGGAACGTACTCCCTCTGTAAGACAATTATTGAGACAAAGCAGAAAATTTTAATGTGCCCCTGCGCATGTTTTTGTCTTTGACTAATCTAAGATTTGTGTCTCCTGTCCATAGGTGCAAATTCTTAAAAAAATAAATAACTAAAAAATCCATGTAATCTTCAGATGTTGAGGATTGATACAGATGTTACTCCACTTGCTTGAAGCCTCTATGTGGAAGATAAAATTTAACTCTGCAGGAAAAAGCTACTTAAGCAAATAGCTTAGACTGTCATTTTAGCATTTTACAGATTTGGTATCATTAGTCTGAAATTGGTAACATCTACCTAGAACTCATAGTTCACTGAGGTGTATACTTAGTGAAACTTCCAGCAAAAGTTCCCTGCTCTTCTTGCTCCTTCAGCCTGCTATGTAGTATTACACCGAAAAGAAACTAACACTGAGCATTAAGGATGCTTCAGAGCTGACAACTTACCTACATTGCTGGTATTAAACAGTGAAAGGCTGACTTAATGATTAGAGTTGCAGAGAGATTTAGAGAATAACTAGCAGTGGCAAGTGAAAAAGAAATTGCTCAGGTTTCCATAAAGCACTTGATGCTTAGGCAGAAGTCTAGTATAATGATTCTGCTTTAAGCATTGTTAGAGAAATGAAGCTGTGGTATTGATTCTGCTCCCAGACTGGTGAAAACCTCCTGCAACGCACATATAATAAACTCCAGTCAGAAAGGTGGGCATATTCAATATTTTCTCTTTCCAGGAACGGTATTTGCCAGGAAACTTACACAATTACATGCTTGCTGGTCTGAGACGGACTGGGTCACAACACTTGCAGTATACCTAAAGGTCCTTTAATTACTGCCAGAAACATTTGTGAAGTGCATTAGAGATGGAACTTCAGTTCAAGTACCTTCGAGTAGTTTTCTGGACAAAGTTTTAGGCTGAAATCTTCAGTACACGTTCTGTTCTATTCTCTGTTGTTCTAGTGAAGTGACGTAGAACAGGACAGGAAATAAACAACATTCTCTACCAAAGTTGTGGCAAATACAAAAACAAGTGCACAAATTACCCCTTATTTTCAAATGTCACATCATAATGAAGTGGAAGGAGAGTACAGAGAGACATCATATACTGTTTCCTGTGCTTTTCATCCATAAGATATGGACAGGAAGTATTTAAGCAATGATTAAAGGATCTGTCAGCAAGGTAGACTCAGGTTTCTCTTGTGGGGATTGCCAGATAACAGGCACAAGTCCTGCTTGAATGCTTAGACTATCCAGAAATGCTGATAATCGTTGCTCTCTTTTAAAGGAATGGCTACATGCAGAGTAGACCAAGACGAGCATTACAGACAGCTTAGAGGAGAATCCATATTCTTATCTGATTGGTGATTAGCTGTCAAATATTCAAGGCCCCCTAGAAATCTGTTAGTATTACAAATTGAAGTGGAAAGCCAAGTTCAGTTTTCCTACCTAGTTTTACGAAGTCATACGCAAGACGCACACAGTGCCTAGTAGGTCTAGAATAACAAAACTCTACAGTATCCCTTAAAATGCATTTATTTGTTTCAATATAAAGATTTAACAACTATTTGCCCAGTTGGCTGGACTTAGGGTGCAACAACAAAAAATTGGACCAAAATACAAAAACAAATACACAAATTACCCCTTATTTGCAAATGTTACCTCATAACCAAGTTTTAGCACATTAAAAAGTTTACAAAATGTAGAACACTTTTACAAATTATTCAGAACTAACAGCATAGGCGGCAGTTCAGCCCCCCACATCAATCCTTGCCCCTGCCATTCCAGTCTGTGCCTGGATAACATGATGCTTGAATGAGAGAGTTGGGCAACTGGAACTGCAAGTTTCCAAAGACAGCTTTGTGCCTCAGCCCAGTGCATGAGCAGCTCCAGCTCCCCGGCACAGTTGGCTGGCGAGAGTGATGTGGGCATGCTCGCTGTTCTGCCTGCTGCGTCCTCTGCAGCATTGAGAGAATGACTCGGTTGGTAAATGCAGAAATAATTTTTTTAAAAAGTACAAAATTTACCCTGAAGAAAAATAAAATCAATTTTAAAACCACCTTGGCTTTAACTAAGTTACATTAAAAGCTGCAAGACAGATTTAGAGCAATAGCACTGAGTACAAGATCACAAAACTCAACAGATGTGTTATGTATCTTGTCACTGTAAATATGAAAACATCAAGGTTGACCTCTGTCTGCCTGTTGAAACCTTCCACATACCAGCAGAAGGGCTGACATATGCCCTCTTCCTGATTTTTTGGCCTTTTCAGAGCTTTAACTGCTAAGACTAATTTAATTCATAACAGTCTGCCTCTAGTGAAACAATTGCAACAGCAAAAAAACCCCAGCCCATCTATATTTTTCCATTATCTATAAATGTATAGGAAACCAATGCCTGCAGTTTAGACACAAGACTTAGGACATAAAAGTACAGTGTTTAAATAGTTGCAAATAGCTGTTTCTGAAAGGAAATACAATTAGGTTTTACAAAACATTATCCAATATACAGAAATATCAAAACCCTGACTAAGGCCAGAGATAGAGGGATAGAACTGCTACACTGAGGTACTCTATAATCTTAAGGTGTGCAAATGAACCGCCTGTTCCTGTCTCCCAGCTTCAGCAAGGCAGCACCTGCTTAAGCACAGGTGGGCTTTGCTTATTAGCAGTGTTTGTCAAGCCCTAAGAAGCTGAACCAGAACCAAATATAGGTAGGTGCTCATAGACTGTGGTCTTTCATTGATTTATGTAAGTATGACCAAGAGCTGTTAATTTGCACCCTGCAAAGGCAACAAAGTGGAATTTCTTCTTTGGTGTTTAAATAGAAGAACGCTGAACACATAGACAGAGCTCAAACACTGCACACGCTGTCTGAACCCTTGAAAAGTAGCACTGCACGTGTCCTGGACAGCTAAAGCCTTGGCACCATAATTTTAATGTCCGTTGGCTAGTGCCAGACATTATGGTGGGTGCAGAAGTTTTACTAGCACCCTCTTGTGCTTTGGAGTGCTGCTTACTCAGTCTGCATTAACAAACTGATCAGTAAACAATTTTATTGTAGTTACTAATGCTGCATGTATGGATGTGCTTGGAGAGTGTCTAAATTTAGACTGTCTTTCACCAACAGAGTAATCAATTCATCATCCTAGTTTTGTTTACTAGCAAGTGTCTCCTATTTTCCTTTTTTTTTTCTTTTCTTTTTTTTTTAAAAAAACATAGAGGTCTCTGTTCACACACCTCTGACTACTTAAGAAAAACTTCTCTGCACAGTCTAGCCATCAGCACTGCAGATGATTTTTTTTTTTTTTTTCCTGGCAGCGGACAGCAAATCAATCCCAAGATGGAGAGTGAGATTTTTACAATCAGCTTAAACCTTTCTAAAACTTGGGCCACTGCTGAAAGGGATAGTCTGTGTCTGGCCACACAGTCCCACTCCTGTTCTGCACCGTGTCGAGTCCTAATGTCTTCCTAACCGTTAACATTGGGACAAAAGAACAATTATGAATATTTGACCAGGAAAAGCCAGGACCATCCTTTTCAATAGTACACTGCACTAGTGCAGTGTAAAACCACATCTCCAGGTACAGTGCATCAGCCAGTTAGTTTGACCTCGATTGTATCCATAATACCACAGGAGATAATGCTGATTAGCTTTCAAGAATAGCAATATAATTTTGCTCTTTAATTTTCAGCATAAATAAGCAAAAAAAAAAATCACCCATAAAAATCATAGCTGCCCATAAAACAAGCTATTCAGGGAAAAGAAAATCATCCTCTGTCACTAAAAAGAATAAATTCCATAAGAAGATTAAGTAGTCTGCTTTCCCATTCAAACCAGTATCCTGCAAATTAGACAAATATTTGTCTATCTGAGGAAGGTTCCAAACAGATGCCAGAGATAATTGAGCATAAGGAAAATCAAGTTACATGACACAGTGGCTACAGCAGTTCTTGTTCCCTTTCTGATCCTGTTCTTCCCTGTATGTGAATCATCTTTGCTCAGCTGTGCTGATGCAGCTTCTTGGGGAGCCATAGCATAAGACCAGCTGAAAAAATTAAGTTTAAAACTAACCTTGAAAACAAAAAGCGGGGGGCAGCAGAGAGGGAGGGAAAATTTAAC
>NW_026991397.1:5000-50000 GCF_036370855.1 Dromaius novaehollandiae | reverse complement strand
AGATCCTGGGCTTAATTTTAAAGGGTGGCTTCGCAAGATTCTACTGTAATCTACACAAAATGTATAAAACACGAACCATTTCCAGAATAAGGCCACTAATTTTGCCATTGGCAATTAACAGTGAGAAACAGCAGTTAAAAGCAAAAACACTCACTTGATTACAGAGGTGTTTTTGAGGCAATAAACTGTGGGAAGAAGTATAAACACACAGTCCTCTCATCCCTCCTCTTTCTTTTCCAGTATGAGTTTAGGTGTCTCTGCTTCCTGTATGTACTGTTCCCCGAGGAGAAATTTCAGTCTGTTTTCTTAGTGGGGAATCCAAACAAGTCCATGCTACATTTGAAGATGAGGACAGCACTGTAGAACAGTAGGATTACAAGTTTCCCATGAGTCATAGTCATGACAGTCTGATGTCCAGATGCCCAGATTCGATACCAGGGCTTCTCTTCTCTGCAATGGCTGGGCACAACATGTTGTTCAGATTCACTTCTGTGACCTAGGAAAGGGACAACAAATTTATAAATTAGTAATATTTTGGGTTGCAATGCTTCAGAGACCTAAAATGGTAATTTTCAAATTACCATAGTAATCAAAAGTGTTTAGCTGGCAATCCTTTGTTCAGCATCAATTGGCCAGCTTTCAGAAGGAAAGCAGATCTGAATGCAGTTGTGCATTTAAGAGATGGATTTATATGGGTGCATAGCTGATTTATGGAAGGTTTTACCACTACTTGTGAAATATGAGGTACAAATGGCCATTAGGACATGCGATTAAAAATTTGTATTCAAGTAATTTTATCCATGTGAATCTGGACACTTTGAAAAACTAGTCAGTGTTTTTATTTTGAATGTACTTGCAAACTATCTGTTTATTAACACACATTTACTTACCAATCCCAGAATCTGCAAGATGCTAAAATGGTATACAAACATAAGCCCAGTAGACAGAAGAGCCCACCAGAAACTGGAGAGTGGTTCTGGAGTGTAGACACCTTGAAAAGAAAGGAATACATTAGTATTCAGCTGAATTACTGTGTCCAAACACTCATGGAAAATCCTCTTTTCTCCTCTAGATGTTGGGGTATCTGGTTTTAGCTGATAACCTAGAGACTCCTGTTATAGTAATTAATATTTGACAGCCTTATTTCTTACCTGCAGCATCCGGATCAGTTTCTTCCCTCCTTCTGCTCCAACATTAAAATGTACAATATATTAGCTCAGTAAGCTTGCCTATTTTCCACCAACACCAGTGATTTTTACCTCATTTACCTAATTTTTCCTTCTAACACAGAAGTACTAAATGTATCTAAAATACTGTAACAGCATACAATGGAGTCTTCGAAATCAGGTTATTTTTGTACTCAAACACCTGCTTGTTATGGGAGCTATGACTTTAGCATGTACAGAACTAACCCAGGCAGTGGCAATTACTGCACAGTGCTGCATTAGAGTGTAGCTTGATGGCCATTTCCTCCTATTTCATCGTTGGTTGACATCTATTCAAGTAATTTGCACTGATAGTGCATAGAAACAGAAAACCTTTATAAAGTAGTCAATCCATTAGTGACAGACCGTGCTCTTAAGTGAAAATTGCTGTGGAGATACTCTCAAATATACAGTATAAGCAATTAATTTTATATTCAGTAGACACCACAGATGCCTCAGTATTTCAGGGCTCTCCTCCTGAAAACGAGTTTTGGCAATTTAGTGAAAAAACACAATGTCACATGATGTAGAGTTCACCAAAGAAGTAATAATACTCTAATAAAAGTACCCTTAGATGCAAGGCTATTTTTAGAATTAAGTATTCAAACATATGGCGAGAACAGAAACAGTTTACAGAGTTGTCAAAGTCTTACTAGCAGACATGTTAATAAGATATGGGGAAAAATATTGCTTTCCTTATGACTTTAATAACCTAGGGGGACACACACACACACAAATGCACACTGTCATGGTGCTCAGGCTCTGTAAAAAGTTGTATACTTTCAGACAATTGTAAAAAAAAAAATACTGTCATTTTTATCTGCCTTTGCCTGCTCTCTGCCCTGTTAGATATTATCAAATGTTGACAGTTATATTCATTACTCAAAGGATGCCTTATAGCAGAGACAGGCTATACTGATATTACCCTTCACTAGCTAGCACATTCAGCAATAACCATAAAGATTCAATAGACTTCAGCATAGGCTGTACAAGCCTATTGGGACTGAGAATAACTATGTACATGTGTAGGTAGCTATGACAGTACTCACTAGACTAAAGCTGGTATGAGTATGCCCATGTACAGTATCTTATGAAGATAAAGGCAAAATAACTCCTTTTACCTGCTTCACCACACCACCATTTAGTCATGCATGCTCTCTGTTTTTAAATCACCAGAGGACTGCTTTCTCAATCCTTATTGCCCTTTTACAATTCTTTTCTGCATTTATTTTTCTATAATTTTGGCTGTCATGCCAGGTAGCTACAGTAAAATCAATGTAATTTAAATGGAAATTTCTGAAAGTTACAATATTCTTCCCAAAACTACCTACACTTTGCATTCTAAAGCAGTAGAGCTATCCCTTATCCACTGAAAATAACATAGCGGCTCTGTTCCTAGTCAACAGAGAGCAAGAAGTTGGTTGTATACTTGAATGACAGCAGCGCATATGCACCCCGTATGTCACTCTCACTGTGACTTTAATAAGCAACAACATTGTTGTAATTTTACCCAAAATACAATTGCACACCATGCTTTAGTAAGCAAACTGTGGCTTGATGCAACCATGACAAATATGAGCTTCTGTGAAAGCGTAAGACAGCTTATAGGATTTCTTTTCCAGTGGCTGGATGAAGATCAGAGGAAGCGTCTGAACTACAAGCAAAATCCAAACTTAAAAGTGAAGTTGATACGAATAATGGAGTCCTCTATAGTTAAAGGGAGAAAATTCAGACTAGTCTAATACTTTCTAACATACTTAGCAAGTATGCTCTAAGAACTGAGGGGTATCCTATTTACAAACCAGTACAGAAAGCTTCACTTAAATAGCAATGGTATTAGTTAAACTCCACTACCTGAAAACATCAGTAAGATGGCAGATACATGACACCACCTTGCATATGGTTTTTCATTATAGATAGGAAGAGAGGAAGCAAGTAGCCTTGGTGTCAGAGTTTAAGTGACCACAGCTCTATTACCAAAGTACCAACTTTAAGTGACCTGGTCAAGCTATACATAAACTTTTTGTGCTGCCTCCCTAGCTGTAAAGAAAATGTCATTTGACTTGCAACGTTTTTCACTGTTGTCTTTGCAATTTTAAGTGCATTTTTAACCTAGATGCAATACACAAAATAATATTTAAATAAGTTAAGCTCTCTAAAACAGCTCCCAGGAACTGGTAGAGTAGTGCTATACCATATTTGTATTCACCTGAACTCACCCGGTTGACATTTACTTATGTTATTTCAGAAGTATTGTATAAAGCCTGAGAACAGATGGCACTAGACTAAAGAGATGAACATTCAGAAAAGCTAGAATTCAGAGACCTTGATATCTGGGGGACAACTTAGAGGCCTACATTGTTTCACTAGGCAACATGTAAAACACTAAAATAGACAAGTGATCCTAGCTATGAAACAGGACTGGAGGAAGAACGCAGTCTTTAAGAGATTAAGTAAACTGCCCAAGATTACAAAGCAGAGCAATGGCATAGTTTGGCTTTGAACCCATGTTTCTCGTATTCAGCTCAAACAATCTAGCCAGAGAATTGTGTTTCAGCAGACACTTAGGAGAGCTGTTCAGGTTCTTCCAGCTAAGAATCTTGCACTACAACATCCTCTTTTTTTTCCTTGCAAAATTTACATATATATATATATATATATATATATATATATATATATATATATATATATATATATATATATATATAATGACTCTCACACTCCACACTGACCTCACCAAATAATAGAAAATTCCCCTCACTTGCTAGACTTCACAATCCTGAAAACAACAGTATGATATTCAGTAGTGTCATTATCCAGACATCAAGGGACAAAAAGGAAACAATGACCTCCGCACAGAAACATTTCAGAGGGAGCTGGATTCCCACATGTGGTTTGGGATACTAATTTTAAATTCATACCTGGGATATTTTGTGAGCATTTCTCATTAGACAAATAATCACTATAGATTTTATAACTCTGCAGTACTGCTATTCAACAGATGACTGTTTAACAGACCAGTGTGAACTACTTTCTTTAGCGCAGTCTGTTAACAATGGCATACAAAAAGGAAAATTGAGATCCAGCTGAGTGGTTGTTTGAATGGCCTGTGGTGGGTTTGTCACAAGCTATTTGCTGCTCACATGGGAAATCAATTTCAATATGTAGCGGTGAGCTTCACTATTTCTCTATCACTAAGGAGCACAGGCAGTTCTTATATGTTAAGCACATTCAAAAAATTTAATCCAACTGCCAGTCTGGCACTAATCTCATTCGCAGAAATGCTCATGCCCCAGACAGTTGAGACCATTCCAGATCAGGGTCATCCAAGTAGGCTATATATTTGCTCTTGGGTTGAAATAGCATGGTAATGGATATTTCAGTTTAAACTTTATTATTTCAGTAGCACTGTTAGGAAGGACTTAATATGGATTCAGGAGATTTGGGTTCATCATCTGCTTCTGCAACAAGAATTCACGTGACCTTGAACAAGTCAAATAGTCAATTTTGTTATCTAGGAAATGGAAGTGTGGCTTTAAAATCTAAAGATCAACATCGAAGAGAGACTAAATTTATTTTAAACTGACTTTTTCCCCCATGAAGTCTTGTGCTAGTTCTAGTGTCCTTACTAATTATTTATTTAAACTTCTCAAAAAATAGGCTGGTGAAAATCTTTATGGAATTTAACAGAAACTAATACTTCTTTTGTATTTCCATAGAAGCATAATGTAGTTGAAAAGTACTCTTCTTTTGGTTGCAAGTGGAGATTTATTTTTTTCCCCTGTCCAAAATACAACCAAATCAGTTTACTCTCTCCACAGTGTGGACAGCCTGCATTTGAATTGTGAATTTTGCACACCCATTTTAACAACATTCAAGCACTGAGAGTTAGCCAGGATGATGCACTTCAAGATACGCTCTGTTCTTACCAGTGGTGAGTTATAATTCAGCTTTATTTCCTATCCTGGGATGTAAGTGTACTGATATTTAGTAGGAAAAAAAAAAAGTCATAAAATGAGGTAGCACTGACACTCTCTTTGCTGGAATGTGGACAGATCCTGGGCTTAATTTTAAAGGGTGGCTTCGCAAGATTCTACTGTAATCTACACAAAATGTATAAAACACGAACCATTTCCAGAATAAGGCCACTAATTTTGCCATTGGCAATTAACAGTGAGAAACAGCAGTTAAAAGCAAAAACACTCACTTGATTACAGAGGTGTTTTTGAGGCAATAAACTGTGGGAAGAAGTATAAACACACAGTCCTCTCATCCCTCCTCTTTCTTTTCCAGTATGAGTTTAGGTGTCTCTGCTTCCTGTATGTACTATTCCCCGAGGAGAAATTTCAGTCTGTTTTCTTAGTGGGGAATCCAAACAAGTCCATGCTACATTTGAAGATGGGGACAGCACTGTAGAACAGTAGGATTACAAGTTTCCCATGAGTCATAGTCATGACAGTCTGATGTCCAGATGCCCAGATTCGATACCAGGGCTTCTCTTCTCTGCAATGGCTGGGCACAACATGTTGTTCAGATTCACTTCTGTGACCTAGGAAAGGGACAACAAATTTATAAATTAGTAATATTTTGGGTTGCAATGCTTCAGAGACCTAAAATGGTAATTTTCAAATTACCATAGTAATCAAAAGTGTTTAGCTGGCAATCCTTTGTTCAGCATCAATTGGCATCAGCATCATTTTAACAAAGAAGATGCTGGAGACCTAGCTCCCCCTGCAGTCTAAGATGTCTGAACCATACGATGACACTGTGTGACACTGCAGTGACACTGATACAAAGGCCTCTGATTAAGCATAAAGGATATTCCTGGACCTTCAGGTACATCTGTTCATACATCAGATTGCTCCTTAAAGTGCCCCCCTCCAAAAAAGGGGGAAAAAAGGGGGGAAAAAAAAACCCCAAAACCAACACCAGTATGCTTTTCTGTTCCATTAAATTATGCTGGAGATCTCAAACCGTAAGAAAGATTATCACCTGAACTCTACCGCTGAGGAGTAGCCACATATTAACTCTTAGGCCATACCCCTGTGGAGTGATACCATTTGCTCACAGCACTTAGGAAATAACAATGCCATTTTGATTAAATTTCAATATAATTTGAAGCTGTGAAATCAAGTGCACATGTGATCTTGTCAAATCCATCCAAAAATCTGACCACTGATAGATTTACTAGCTTAAGGACCAAGACAGTCAAGAACTGGTTAGACCTCTGAGGTTGATGCAATGTAAGCCAGATTTTTTTTTCCATTATGTTGAAAGTGTATGGCAGGCAAAATAAAGTTTTCCTGAACACCACTGGAGGTCTCTAGTACCTTGATCTCTGGAGGTCAGGTTAACGCACTCCTGAAACAGTGGTGGCAGTTTGAGACATTACAATTCCCCAGCTGCCTAAGCCTTCTTCCAGCAATCTCTATCCCAGTAGCAAAATACAGTGTACTTATCTGAGCATACTTGTATGCTTCGTAAGACCAACTTAGTTGTGACTGCAGATGAAAGTGGTTTGAGGAGTTTTCAGTGAAGGGGTGGTTCCATGGTCTAAATCAGTGCTGCACTGGCTCCTGTCTTTTTCTCCCCACCCTGGCAATTCACTCATTGTGCCTCCCTTTTGCCAATCCTAGCGCTCATCTGATCACACAGTAATACAGTCCAGGAGCTACAAAAGCATCCATACTTTTTTGAAAGGGAAGAGAGGGTCTCATTCCCTGAGGGGGATTAAAAAAAACAAAACACAGTGACCATATCCAAAATTCTATATCTATCCTATAGCTGGGCAGTCTGA
This sequence comes from Dromaius novaehollandiae, assembly GCF_036370855.1. Taxonomy (NCBI): domain Eukaryota; kingdom Metazoa; phylum Chordata; class Aves; order Casuariiformes; family Dromaiidae; genus Dromaius; species Dromaius novaehollandiae. The sequence goes on along the minus strand of NW_026991397.1, from coordinate 42,998 downwards.
TTAGAGCTTTTTCAGGAATGCTGCTTCCTGCCCAGCTCTAGAGTATAATTTTTGACAAGCTTCACAGGTGATACAAGGTGAGATTCATCCAACAGGAAAGCAGCCAACTACAGGCCTACTTCACGTAGGAACTGCATTGAGTTAAAATCTTCTGTGCTGACCTGTTACATCTGCACGCCATCTATTTCACCTGAGAGCCTTGTAGTGCAGTTGAGAAAGATCTGAACCACAGTACATGTGCATTTGTTTTGTCTCAGTGGTATGTGCATGCATACATGCATATGCACGTTTGGAAAGGAAACATGTTAGAAGGGGAAGAAAGGAAATTTGTATTCAGCCAGTACAAAGGGGAGGGAGACAGAGGAAGAGGGGAAGAAATCTTTATTCCCATGGGGGAATATATCCTTGAGCACTGAGCTCTCAGTCAGTTTACTGTGCAACACTGAAGCCTGAGCACTGATCATGTCTCTAGTACAGCAGTTTGATCCTAAGCATGGTGGAACCCCCAAACTGATGAGAGGGAACACCAAAGGTGATTCTGCCAGTGCAACATGTCCTGTCTTCACCACTATAATGAATAATGGGGAATTCAAAAAGAAAGAGAAAAAAAGGATTTATCGTCCTCACTGTCACCCAGTTTCCTGTCCAAAAGGAAACACTTCAACACATAATTGAGTCTGTGTGCATGATTAGGATGATACTTGATTAGCATGTCAACAGACTCAGTCATGCAGTTCTGTCTAGAGTAAGCCTCAAGCCATCTCTGCTTCAGGTGTTTTGCTCAACTCACTTGAGAGAAATATTAATATTGTGATAGAGATCCTATTAAGGGAATCAGTAATATCGATAGGCTTCCAGTAAAACTGAAGTAGCATACTTCTTCACATCCTATCCATTCCTTTTCATTTTTCCATTTTTACTACACTTCAGTAACTTCTCCAGATTATTATCTCTAGATTCACTGATGGAACTTTCTATCATAAATATAGGAATAGAGCTGCTATCAATAAATATAGAGCTGATCAATGTTCATAGAGCAGGCTGCACAAGATATGATAAAGGGTATCATCTACTCAAAGTGCTTTTAAACAGAGGTGCTATTGAAATGACAAAATATTAACAAATATTTTTAAGCTGAGTAGTTTTTCCATCAGCAATCATAGATCTAGTCACCTGTGGCATCAGCCATAACTTACTGCAAGAGTTCACGTGTGTTTTGCTAATGAGGTATTACAGCCAGTCAGGTGACTAGGAGCCAACTGCGTAAGAAATTGAAAAGTTAGTTACATAGCCTAGGGCAATCCCAATTGATACATTTAGCCAATAAAGTTTGGGTCTGAAATTTCAGTACTATCATGTCAACATTAGGTGGCAGCAAATACCTGGGAATTAATAAAGGGCAAAAATTTAGACCACCACATTAGGCTGCAAAGGATGGAGACAATGCACACCACAAAGCCCTTCAAACTACAGATACAGTCCCATCAGCTCCAGATAAAAGGCACAGAAAAAACAGGAGAGCATTTACTTTGAAATTCAAAGGAAGATCACAGGTAACATCCAATGACGAATGTAAAAGCAAAGCAAATATATATCTCAACATGATACATTATTTGGGAACTTCAAGGACATCAAAAGAAGTGATATGGTAATATTACAAGAGTTTGATTTGTCATTGCCTACAATGCACTGCATGGCTGTAAACACTATTGTTTCCTCTCTGCCTTCTGTAATGATTAGGAGTTTATACAACTTCTGTTTTACTATATCTTTTAAATTCTGGCAAGCGGTGCTATCAAAGTTGCATCAAAACGAAATGTGGCTGGCATATTTCACTAATAAGAGACAAACAGAACGATCTCTGAATTACTGTACTTCACTTTTTCTTTGGATCATTTACACTTAGCTTCACTCAATAGTCAAGAACAAAAAGAGGGTTACAAACATAGCGTAGTAAGCGCAAAGGATTGTAAGTGGCTGCTGCTGTAAAATACAAGAGATTCACGAGAATGAAACAGGCTAAGTTTGTTCTGAGCGTTTGCTAAATTACATCCCACTGCTTGGCATCACACCCCTAGGTTGTCAGTTGAAGCTTCTGAACATCTGGACTATATATTACGAGCTTCTATTTCCTACATGAAACAATGCAGCTCTGCTAGATAATGCGGCTGAGGGCACATCGACGCTAGAGGGGGACAGAGCATCACACCAGATGAATACATACTACACTACCTTCTAAGGGGTGACGATTAGAAAAACCCCAGTCAGTGCAATGATTTAGGATTCCCAGACTTACTGCAATATTACAGTAAAATGGATGCAAGATAGTAATACTGTTTGAGAAGGTAGCAAGCAAGCTAGCCTGTTTTACTAATGAGTGCCACTACAATTCATTACAGCTTCAGAATTCCAAGAAATTATCTAACTAACTGATTAATATTTACCTGGGATCTAATGATAAAAAGAGATCTTTTCAGCTCAGTTTAAGGTGCAGTACTTCCCGAGAAACATCCAAGCAGGCAAAAGTCTTGAAAACAACATAACCCTTTGGGCGAAAGACCATCTTTTCATGCCCCTAATTCAGTGCCTGACACTGTTACCCAGGATGGAACTCCAACATACCACCAGGAACTGTTAAGTAACAACAAGTAAGAGTAATACATATTCTAAGAAAAAGAGCAAAAATCTGTGGTAACCGTTAGGCACATCTTGTTCCACTGGAAGGGACCAATTCAATATACAAAGGGCAAAGTGCCAACCTACCTCCTTTCCGCAGCAGACAGATGGGCACAACGTAGAGCATCACACGCTGGATGTAATAGATTTCCATTTCAAATGGAAGCTGAGGAATAAGGAAAATTCATTATTAACAACTGAGTCACAAGGAACCATTTTTAAGAAGGAAAACTTCTCCTTATGCCCCGCAAGAATCCCTTCATTTAAGTTCTTTTGTCACCTGCGTGTATTAACAAAGGGATGAGAGACATTAATGGTCAGTGCTTTGAAAATGCAGCTATCTGTACCCATCCCATCCTCCTTGCCGCAAACACGATACAGTGCTTCGAGCAGAGAATTTAGGAAATTAGCCAGAAGCACAATAAAGGAGGAATAACATAAGATAACATAAGCTCGCTCTCTTCCTTTTCCTTGTTAGTATAAATTACCAACAACGATGCAAAAAAGCAAAGTAATCAAAGTGTCTTTGTCTATACCCATTTGTTCGGAAAAAAAGTCTCAAACTAGACCATAACACATTTAAAATTGAACAATGGCAGGAAAAATTAAAATCCAAAATTCATAATCCAAGTTATTGTTGCAGTTCACTTAAAAGGCTGAAGAGACATACTTTTCTGATATATTTCAGATGTGAAAATTGGACAATACCCTTACTTGAGTCTGAAATCTCACAGGAGTAATGCAAAGCCAAATCATTAGCCTTGGTTCAAATGCAGACTCATTTTAAAGCCTAAAGTGACTCTGGATGCAAGTCTTACTATCATGGCCTGTCTGTTCAAAAAACCTTCCTTTTCTGTTATTGTCCAAAGATATTAAAGTCATAATGTTGAAACAGAAACATCACAAAAAATTCTGCATCAGCAGAAGTCAGAGATTGAAACAGTTCAGCTTTCTTCCTAAATAACAGTCAATAAACAGCAGATAAATTCTACAATTTTTTTAATCCAATTTTGAATTTAAAAGCCATTAAACCCAACAGCTGGATTCTATTAGTCCTGGCATCCTCCAGCTGAATACTTTAAACACTATCAGTGTCCTGACTGCAAACTCCAACATGTGCAGCCAACTCTTGGGAGACAGCAGGCTAAAGAATCTTCCATACAAGCTGTTGGGTTAATTTACTCTAAGTATTCTGTATCAAAACATAAAACCAACCAAGATAACAGTATGCAGAAGCAAGAACTTCACAGAAATTCTGAAGTTTCCTGACTATTAATCTTTTCTTTTGTCTCCTGTATTACCTGTTGAAAGATACCTAGGGCAAAATAAGGGAATCAAACAAGAATATCTGAAGAGAGGCTAACGCAGCTTTAGTAGCGAGAAAGGAAAACCTGTACCTCTCCCAACTGGAATACGCACACTTCAGAAACAATAGCTCCTAATATAAACAATACAACATGAGGCACTCAATCCCTGCCAAGGAGCATGCTCTAATATCCTGTGGTTTCATGTGGGCTTCTGCACTCGCCGAGTTGTGAGGGTCAGTTACACAAACGTTACACTCAGGACACTTCTGAGAACAGAGTAACAGTTGTTTTGCTGCAGTAGTGTTGACAATGTTTTTTTTTTGTGTGTGTGTAAAACAAAACATTTTTTTGCTGTGAAAGATTGATTGTTCTGAAGCCCAGCTAATTATGCAAATGCATTTCCTGGTATGGAGCTGACAACGCAGACTTCTCTGTACAGCCAGGCACTCAAGCTGTACAGCCAGGCCACAATAAAGAGAAAAAAACAAACACAACAGATTAACTATAAAGTTGTACAGAACGACTGACTCACCCAGCTCTAAAGGTCTGGTCTGTAAGTTGTTTTATCAATAAACACTCATTCACAGATAGCAGATAGGTGCAGATAGTGGAGACAACATAGAAAGGATCACCCATCAATCCAGGATTTTAAAAACCTCTTCACGAAAACAAATTAGCAGTTTAGAATGTGATCACGTTTGAGATATCCAAAAATCAAAGCAACACTTATTCACAGAACATAAAGGAGGTCAGAATACTGCCTCCTGAGTTGATTCATCTCATAATATTTGATGGTATGCAGTTGCAAAGGCCATGAGTATCTAAATCCAGACTGCAACAAACCCTAAAGTAGACCCTCGCCACAGGCCTCAACAGACGTGTCTTCTCCCATCAGATGCCTTTGGTGGAACGCAGCAGCCACTCTCAAGAGCAACAAGTATTTCCCTAGTAACAGACCAATGTATTGATGACATATTTCTTTATCCACACCTGTCCCCAGATTCGGGAACATTGAACGTTCGTTATCAAGATGGACTACTCTGAACTCTGTATATTAATTTTCAATCGGTTTGCTGGCTGTTTGCCCTAAACTCCTCTCTCCCTTGCAGGCTGCTAGCATCACTCTTCCTGCATTTCACCTTGTTTCCCTTCTCAGGGCATTAAAACAAGTAAAGGTACAAGACAAAATGACAAATTATCCATTTCTTCTACTAACTCATATTCTAGGCTCTCTTAACAGTCTAAATGAATACAGAGTACAGGCTACCCTGCTACTCAAGATAATAGGTTCTTTTCCTTTAAAGGTTGCTACTTGAAGAAAAATCTGTTCATTGTCCATTCACTGGTTTTAACATTGGTATAAAATCATGCTGTGTTTCAAAACACAGCCTAATACTGACATACACTATTCCTCAAACACGCACACAAAATCCAGAGTACTATGTTAGCATATTTTGCAATAAACATTCAGACTATTCAGTTTTTACATTTTCTGATGAAACTTCTGCTAGAAGATGTACGATGTTTTGTTTTTTCCAGGAAGAGTTCAGCTCAAGGTAGCCACATCTGCTGCTTGCCCCCGCATCAGCCCAGTATGGTGCAGATTCAAAAGGGCCACAATTCCCGGGACACTTGCTAAGGGCTCGCTGGAGACGTACCAAGAATAAATAGCGAGCAGACAGTAAGCTCTCATCCCAGGAACAGGTAAGTTATGTATAACGGCCTAACTAAACCCTTAGCAGCCACTTTTATTGCTTGTGAGACTGCAGAAAAGAGAAACTATGTGATGAAGGATTAGAGCTCACCTCTTTCTTTTATCTCTGAGCAAGAAAAGTCACGGCCATCAACGGCAGTCCTCTGAGCACGTGATGGATGCCTCAACTTAAACCAGCTATTGCCCTGAGGAAACAATTAGGTCTTTCCATTGACTGCACTAAGATTTAGAAAAAGCTCTTCAAAACCATAGAGCTTCGAATAGAGTTGAGCCCAGAAGTCTAATATTTAGATGCGAGTTCCTCCCTGCCCCGCAAAGCATGGCAAAACACCAGTCTAAACTCGCTTCAGCTCAGCTGGTTTCAGTGGGAAGGGAGGTTGCTACTTTGCTCTGTTTTCTGAAAGTAGTATTCCTCCCTCTGCTAATTATTTATGCCTTGGTTTTATATTTGCAACAATAGCTCAAGCACTGTGTTGGGCAAGAACTCTCCCTCCACCATCCTCTACAAAGACTGCAGGGTATGACAGAAAAAGGAACAAAAGTAATTCAGCTCTGCCCTTTTCTATAGCACACCCAGCAGGCAGGCTAGGTGTCTGCAGTAAATATGGAATGGCATTCTGTACCAGTAGCTTTCCTAGACATAGTCAGTAAACCCAGATTCATAACTTAAAATTAATGACTAGTATCCTGGACAGGGTCAGTAATCCACAAATAAGCCGCAAGCAGATTTTTTTAATTTAACCTGTAAAGCAAACCACAGTATATATGAAATGGGAGAGGGGGAATCTATATAAAGCTGTACAATGCAGAAATCATGGGGCAAACAGCTACTAGGCCCATGTAACAGATGTTGGTTACTTCTCAACATACTCAGGATAGCAAGTGACTTATTTGGCAGAGGAGAGACAGTTGCTGGAGGAGTTTAAGAGAATCATCTCAGGACAGACATGAAGTATTTAAAAAGAAAAAAAAAATCCAAAACAAAAACACAAGTGGCCTTTGGAAAACAGATTATTTCCAGTCCTGCTAAGACTCATTTCTCAAGCAGACGTCCAAACGGCAAGTAGCCAAGAAGCTGACCCACGTTACACTATTGTACTGTTCAGTACCGTATTATTCAGCCAATTCTACAGCTCAGGCACCAGTTTGTCCACCTGGCAGAGATCAGATAAGGGATTCCCACATACCTGAATGGGGCGAAAATAAAGATATGTTAATGTTGGCATTGATGCCAACAGCAAAGCCACTTAAAATAAATGAGTACCAGGGCTGTAGCTAAGTATCAGGCACCCATCTGTGTGGTGTCTGTGCTAAGGTCTAAACCAGTTTCCCCAGATTTTATTTGCAACAGTTCCTTTTCTGATATTTTCTGATATTCTGATATAGGCAAAAAACCCTAATCTCAACTTCAAGTAGGCATCTGCCATCTTCTACACAATCCAGTCAGTAGAGAGAATTATAATATAACCCCTTAAGGTAGCATTAATTGATTAGTTTTATCCAATATTATCTAGTTCTCATTTTCAATTAATCCTGTTAGGGTGGGCATATATACAGAGGGAGAGAATCAGAATCTGCATCTGCTACCAGAGGGAAGCGTTAGCATGCACAAGCACAGTCATGAGATTTATAAAGAGAGTCCGTCTGTGCTGAAGATTAGTAGAGTCGAGACATGGTGGAACACAGGACTAGGAATAATACCTTGCTACAGGGATGGAGGGGATCAGAAACATAATGAAACAAGAACAACAACTATATTTTTACTAGTATACAAATGCCAGAAGATCCAGCTAGAGCAAACCCCCAGGATTCCAACTCATGACATACCCAAATTCTGCTAATTTGAGAGGGAATTTTTTTCTTGGCCTGTCACTACAGAGATGAAGCTGACCAAGAAAGTTAGGACAATGCAGTTGTTCAATGCACTGCTGAGCTAAACTGTAGGCATTTATTTTAACTTTTATTACTGTTTTCCTTATTTGATCAGTGCTAGATTTGATGTTTATTGTATCTCATAAAAAGGCATTACAGTCTCCTGGTCACTCAATTTGATTATGCAAACCAGCACACATGTAATGACTCTAGGGACACAGTCAGGCATCTGTAGAATTGAGTCCAAGATAGAAGAGTTATATGTGCACAAAATACTAATTTCAGAAAGAGTATTTTTTACTTCCTCTACAGATAATACTGGCACTACTTACCACCAGTATAAGGTAAATTTGCATTCCCAAATAAAAGTGTGATTGTAAATTGCACTTACGCACCCATACCATTTTAACGTACGTAGCCTCGATACGTGTGAAAGATGCAGAATCAGTGGCTTTAGTACGAATAGCAGCCAAAGCACCACCTTTCCAGAGCCCTGGATGTCTAACCATACTGTTATTTTCACTTATGCCAGTTAGACTTAGACAATTTAGACATGACATCATGGGCTACCATTACTTATTCCATTTTGCTGTGTTGCTAACAGGCATTTGGGGCAAACTTTTTACTACAGTGCATCGTTACCTTAACAGTCAACAGAGATGCAGTAGGACATTATCATAGTCCCTAAAGAGTGCACTGCAAGTATTGCTCAAAGTATGATTCTATTCCTAAAACAGATTTAGGCTGTGTACCTCTCAAGGCAAATAGTTCTAATAATACTGTCTAGCAACTTCTGGAAACATTAAAACTGCACCATCTCTGTGTTAGCCGAGACAGTAAGCCCAACGCCTCTAGGACATGTCTTATTTTTTACTTTATCTATATCAACATATTCAGGACATCAGCTTGCAAACAAAGCTTTAAAACCAGTAGAAATATTTTCCTTTAAAATTTGATTAATGCAATATGTTCGCACACATGCTCATACAAAAACGATTACTCTCCAAACACTTCACTGGCAGCTAAATTAATTTACTTGCACAGACCTGGTGCCACACATTGTTTTGCGACTTATTTGAGAAACTTTTAACGGGCTTCCTTTCCAACCTTTGTGAGGCTTAGGCTAGCAGGACCTACACTGTATTCCATGTAATATAGATACGGAGTTAAAAGAGATCTTGCACTTGTGTATTTCTTCTTACACCTTTCTAGGCTCCTACCCGGGAACCTAACAATCTGATTCCCTTAACATTTTCTTCTCTATTTACCTGGAAGTCTTCAAAGATTACCCTATTTTCCATGTGATTGTTAATGCTAATCAAGAATGTTTTGTCTCTTGAGAATGAGAGAACTCTCTCCCACCTACCTGCCCAAAAGCATGATCTCCCTCCCCCACTTCTAAATGAGTAGCTGGGTCAGGTGTCCAACTTCTCATGCTCTTACTTTCTGCCAGGCACTATATATTACAACCCTTTACAGATGTAACTAGGTATACAAATTTTTGTATGAACCATGTATACAGTAAAATATATGTCTTAAAATATCACAAAACTGAAATAAAAAGTTGAGGCATAAAATGATGACCATTCCTGACTGAGTCAAAAGCTTTTCAGGAAGGTATTACAAATCAGAGCAGAGGAACAGAGAGCATAGACAAATTTATTGCACTTTTTTTTGGAACTTCCTACTAAGTGTTAAGAGTTATTCAGTGCTTTCAGGAAAATGTCATTGTGGATATTTGCAACGACAGTTATAGAGCAGAATGCACGTCTACCAAGAAATAATTTGGGCCAAAGCTGCAGTGCTATAAAACATCACCCATATTATCTTGTGCCAGAAGACACACAGAAAAGAGACTAGCCTAGCAAGCAGCTGTTAAGCCAAAAATATCCTAGAGCAGTATTTATTCCAAAAATATTTGCTCTTGGACGTAGTCCTTTGGCTCCTCTATCTCTAGAGAAGGGCAGAATTTTATACGAGTAGTCTGTATTTTTCCTGTTTAATCACCACTGCCCAAATATAAGTGAGATCTATAATAATATTAGAGAAAATACAAGTTAATGATTTATTAAAATATTTCAACATGTATTATTTTAACCTTAACAGGTTACTCCTAAAAATCCAATAGAAATCAGAAAGCTACCTAATTTGAAACAGGAAAAGTATTCTATTATCAAGAAATTCTATTTGCATTTTTGATTTAATGCCATTTCTATTCAGCAGTAACTAGTTTTAATAAAAACAACTGCAAACTGCAAATAAACATTTCTAGTATGAAAAAGAATATGTGTAGTTACCAGATTAGGAAGGACAAAAAGACTAAATCTTGAAGGAACTCTAGGCTTATACTACTGAAACCACTGAAATCTGAGAAAATGAGCAAGCATGTGCGCTTATATGTATATATACGTACACACACACACACACACACACACACACCCATATGTGCATGCATAACAACTCTTAAAAATAATTCTTAGAAATATTTTATCCAGCTCAGATTCAGGACAACTTTTCTTAGCATTAATTCTCGACAGGTTTGAGTATTACTAGGGACACCAACAGGCTAATTTTTCTTCCAGAAGACAGGAAATTTGTAGCAGTTTTGAAAACCTGGATGAAGAAACCCTGCTGTGCCTAATTTGGGGGGGGAGAGCAGGTGACAGACGCCAACAACACTGGGCAAATTCCAGGCCTGAGGAATCTCCCATATTCATGTGTACCCACTTCTAGTTTTTTAGTCTCCCACTATGTCATTTTAACCATGGGCCACATGCTATCCTGTGAAGCCGCTTTCAAAGCTATCACGTTCACTGTCAGTTTAAAGATCAGGGTGGAATGGACAATGAACTTTGTTCTACGCTTCCACTCTCCACATTATTAACTCTCCACATGGAAGTTTTTGTGATTGTGCTTGTAAATCAAAGACTAGTATTTTGGATCCATTCTAGTGACCTGTACCAGGAATTTACAGCCTGGTAAAACAGACTGAATTTTCCTAAAGCCAAATATATTTACTCAGCGTTCACTTTGATCATAGGAGGGCTCTTATGTGACTTCACTCAGGAAAAAAGCTTGTTGTTGGAGGTAAATAACTTGAAGCAAAAATCTAACTCAAACTATAATTTGTAGGACTAATAGCTGCCACCAGGCTGAAATAGAGACTGTATCTATAGCATATTCAAAGGCTTAAATGATGCTGACCGGCATACATCTACTAACAATCTAGCTTGCTTCAGTACCGATAACATTGAAACTGGCAGCAGAGATTTCAGCACCAACTATACAACTTGAACCCTGAATATGTCCTTGTATTAGCAGCCTACACAAATTGCATTGCTGCAACTTCACTGGTCTTGTTTGCCAAAGTTTCCTAGATTAAGCCCACCCCAGCTACGATATGATGCTACAACTACATTCCTGAATGCACTTGCTGCCACCCTACAAAAGGGTTTAGACTTTAGAATTAACCTAATCATGTGAAAGATATAAACTATTTTTTTGCATTAACTTTTTTCCCCACAATCAATTTACCCTGTAAAACACAAGGACAAAAGGTACGGCAGCGTAGCAACTGACGTCCAAAAGAAAACACACTTGACAGCTCCATCTCACAACGTAGCCATTCTGAAGTCTAAACTTTTTATACTTAAATTTTATTTATAGTTTTATATGCATCTGCTTGAAAAGAAACTAGTTCTTCAGTTTCAGGCATTCAATAGTGTTGTCTCAGACATCATTAAAATAATACTTACAAATAAAAAAAAAATGCATTTCAGAAAGTAGTTTGCTTGCTCCAGCAATGTAGAAGAAACACCTTTTAGATAGCTTTACAAAAGGGTCTGGGATGAAGAAAGGCGGCTACTTGCAAGTGTTAGTAATCTGACTGCCATATTCAAAACAGCAAGTTCTTCACAGTAAAAGAAGCAACTCAGTGATAATCTAGTACTTCAGAAAGATCTTAGCAAAAGAGCTAACTTACCTGCTTTGAGTGAAACACTCTCATCCCATCATTTTCTCAGTGTCTTAGATATCTCTTCAATACACAAATCCAGCAGGTATTTATAGATCACTCCGATTCATTATGCAAATAGTATGTAGCCTGCTGAATTTAATTGAGAGGGAGGAAATACCTGCAGAAACAAAGATATGGGAATAAAGAAGTTTTCCATGAGCAGTGAATTTACATGCAGCAAGAAATTTTAACCATCAAAACTTGCTTAGTATTTTAGAAGTATAGCTCCTAAACCAAATCTGTGTAATTTAGCCACCTCTAAAGACAGCTCAAGCACCTTTCTAGAGAAAGTATTGTAGGAAGAAATACACGAGGAGAAGGAAAGGTATAGTATACTCACCAGGCGCGTGTTAACGACAGGAAACAGCAATGCTAAGAGGGCCCCATTTAACATATGCATCTGCAACCTTAGAAGAGAGATGAGATATTATTTTCACAGATTAGAAATGAAATGCAAAGTTTTTATGTAGTATGTTATATGTACATGTTATGTATAGTTATGTAGTATTTCATGTAGTGTATCTTTCATAAAAGGTAGCAGGAAATTTGAGAAAATTCTGCTGGCTTTAATTTGAATAAAGCCACTGTTCACTGCAATAACCAGGATAAGAACTCTCTTTAAATAAACATTTTAATAATTTCCTGAAGTAGGACTGCTTTCTATAATGAGCTTTGGATTCCTAGAAGGTTTTGACTGCCTGTTCATATTAATCCTGTTCATATTAATCCTGTTCATGGTCCAGGCTGCTAAATGGTTGAAATTTTGCTGTTCATTTTGCTTTCAGAGCTTAAAATAGACATTTGAGAAAGTTTTTACTTTCATCCAACTCCATAAATGTACATGACATCAAACTAAAGCTTTGGGAATTTGGAAGAAGTCTGATTTTTGAGTCACTTAAATAAAAGAATTATATTTGTAAAGATGCAACAGAGAATCCCAAGCAAAGAACAGGGAAAGAAAGTAGTATTTAAATTACAGTGCTGTATTTTATTTTATACAGCTTTCAGTCATCTCTCCCTGAACCACTGTTGCATCAGGACCTACAGAAGTAAGGTCAGTACTGTTTAAGTCTACTTTATATAAGAGACAAAGTAAAGCATAAATTTCATTCTACAACCACTGCCTGTCATAAACTCTATTAAAAATTACAAAGTTTATAAGTAACTTGGGGCGGGGGAGGAAGGTATTACAATTCCAAAACAGTTCTTCAAATGTCATTTATATGTCAGGACGTCAGAAAACAGAAAGGCTCATTCTGAAAAAGAACAAATACTGCAGCCTCTGCCCTGCAACCAGTCCTTTGCAAATGCATAGTAAATCCAGGATTTCCTAGACACCAGACTTACTTTGCACGCTCTCTGAGATGAAGAGGCACTAGTACTGTATCTCTGCATTCAGCCTACTCCCTGCCCAAATAAGGAGCAGCAGGAAAAAGTTGTAGTGAGACAGTAGCACCTCCAAAACAATTCATGAGGCATGCCCCCAGCATCATATTTTCCAGTCACTGCCTAGACTAAGAGAAGAAAGAGCCGAGTGAACTGTCACGGTGGCAACTACAGCCATTCCTGATTATCATTCTGTCTGGGAAGTCCCATGACCCTCCTCACAATATACTAGCTGTACCCCTATCATGCAACGCACATGAGAGAGGGCCTTTGAGAGCAAGAACTCTATAGGTAAGAACCTATAAAAAGTATGGGCTGTTTACTGGACTCTACTGCACTAGTCCATTAGACCACTTCCTAAAGTTAGTAACAATAAAAGATTGCACACATTTGAGAAATACCCAAATCAGTAGGAATCTGCTTTAACTATTTAACTTATCTCCACATTTTAAAAAATAGACCCATACTGTACATATGGCCTTCCATGAAGATCAGCTACTAATTTTTAGTGAAGATAATCAGAAAGTACGAGGCACATGACATACATTTAACAAGCCCATAGGTTATTCTGTAGAAGGACACCTGTGCTCTCATCAACTACTGCGCGAATAGGTGTTGCCTGTGAGACCAAAACCACCACCAGTACAAAAGAAACAAGGGTCAGTGGACTCAGCACCCACAGCTGAAGCCATGACCCTTTTCAAGGTCTCATCATTCAGTCCAGCCAGTATGTCTTTCTAACTAAGGGCTGGATGCGTATCTTACTATTTTATGACTTAAGCCACAATCAACTTCTAAGCACACCATGCAAGTAGACAGAAATGCAGCAAGGATGGGGCATTACCTGAAAAGAATCATTGCAACCCGACATGGAGGACAGTCAAGAAGAAAAATCTGAAACATTAGGCAAAAAAAAAAGAAAGAAATTAATGATACGATCTTATTTAAACTCTATTTTGTGTATCTTTCTTCCTCAGTTCTGTATGTGACAGATCACTTCTACTAGAAGAACTGTTTTACAGCAGAGCTGGAAAAGACTAAAAATCATGAACAAATTAAAAGATCTCACATTACCTACATATACAAGGATTTAAGCAGTATGAGCAGCATCTAGGATTCAGCTTCTGCCAGTTCCTAAGAAGCAAATCAAGTTCTAGTCCATTTGAAATTCTCTCATTATTAAATATATATATACTTATATATAGATCTCTCTCTCTCTCTCTCTCTCTCCCTCTCTCAGGGCTTTTGTAAAGCAGATTACTGTATTACCAATCATTTCACTATTGTAGCCTCTATAGCCTTACTTTGGGAAGTGCTAAGAGGCTTTTATAGACAACCATCTTACATTAGATCTTCAAGACTGGGTCCGGCACTGCTGAAGCAAAGGAGAGTATTGTCATCATAAATGCTTAGTATTCAGCACAGCAGGGACCTTACCATGACCAGAGGATATCTCAGTATCCGTTCTATAGATAACCTTAGCAGTCATCTTTAAATACATTTGTTGCCTTATTTCCATAGAGTATTTTTGAAGTACTGTTTAAATTTCACCAGTAATTAGCTATCTATTTCCTAAAACAAAAAGTAGCCTAATGCAATTTGAGCAGTATATATTTGTTTCTCTTCGCAGGCCAAACTCCTACCATAAATACGACCTGGTTTAAATCCTTATGTAATAAAATATTGTTGATTAGCAACAATCTCCCATCTAACTTTCACAGCAACTTAAAACACTTCATATCAGCAAGTTTTACTCTGGATAAAAAGAAAAAACTGTGCAAGTGTTCAGTGTTAACCCCCTACCCCCCTTTTTTTTTAAAAAATATTGTCCACTATGGGGGGGGAGGGGCACGCGCAGAAGAATTCCTTCCTAGTTTGGTCTGCTCTCTGAGAGAAAGTATTTCAGTAAAAAATGGATCATGCTTTTTTCTGTTGTTTCTAAAATAAGTGCACAATAGATTATTTCACTGCCAAGCTACTAGTCAACTCATTAAATCACTCCAAGTGAGAATATTTGAAGAACATGTCCACTTTGGGGACAAGTTGGATAAACTGAACAAACCTATTTCTTTGAAGTGCTACAGGGCCTACCTGGCCAGGTAACTGATGGATGTTCAAATTAATTACTAGCAGGCAATGTACTTGCTATAGCAACAATCGAAAGGTTGAAGGCTGCATCATTCTATTCAGCCCTTGTGCCTGAAAGGGCCTGTTATTACCATATGAATAGATGCGCACATTTCAAATATTTTATTTCCAGTGCAGGTTCCTAATATACAGCCATTTATTTCTCTAATCAAATTACTTGTATGTTTTAATTCAAGTCCGTCAGTCTCAATAACAGTTTAGAATGTACACATACACTCACAGGAAAAAAAATCTTTTTCCTTAGTCATACAGAACTCTAATAGAGGCACAGCAAGAAAAAGGCATCAATTAATTTAAAGAACCTCAAGACATTTGCTTAGTGAATGCTCCTAAAAGCCAATCAGAGTTTCTTTCAAGTCTTGTATTTAAAAAGCAAGCCATTTCTACTCATCAAGGAAGGTTAAAGAGTAAGTGAACACAATGGATGCATGATGACAATCTGCTAGTGGATGCTTTCTTTGCTAAGGAAAAAACAAAAAACCCACAAAATCTTATGTGAGGTCTATGTATCACCTTACACATTAAGGCCCATATGGCTTCTGGGAAAAGTGTCCAACACTTACTAATTACATTTCATCATTCTGTCATTTGATATTTTTGCAACAGACTCTGTCTACTAACTAAATTAAAGTTTCATCAACTGCGGACTATATCCCTTCTGTCGTGGACCATAAAATTTTCCCTTCTGTGGTCTCTTATAATACCTGTTTTTTCCCATGCTATTTGTATATATTCAAAGTATATATTCAAAAAGTCCAACTTTTTAAACATTCCATGATATATGTTAACAGAAGGAGAGACGGCATTTAGAGTCCCACTAGTTCATTTGAACCTTTAAATTCAGGTATCTTATGATTTCCTTACATTCATTTGAAGTACTGTTCATACTTAAATGAAGAAAATTCTATTCCTCCAGTACAGATTTCATTTTTTTCTTTTTATTTCCTACATCTTAAAAAAAAACAAAAACAAACTGAAATGTTTTTCTCTGTGTACACAGAGAAATGTGTCTTAATCACACCAGTCATTCACTTTTCTGACACACTGCAGAGCGTTCCAACTACTGAACGGCAGAGGAAAAACTAGGGTACAACTCTATGTAGCAGCTGAATCTTAATGTACCTGCTGAATCTCACCATTGAGGTGAAACAGTAGCAAGTATTAAAAAAGTATGGTCATAATAGTTACAAAGATTGAGATGAACTCATCAACCTAATCCAAAATACTTTACTGCCTCAGAGACAGGCAAAGAAGAGAACAGGATTCACAGCTGCTCATTTTCAGGTCAACTCTACAGCAACAAACACAGTTTCCGGATTTGTGATGGCAAAAGAAATATTAAATATTTTTGAGCATGCAAGTCCCTCTGTTATGAGGGATCTTTCAGAAAAATGTGTTTGTCTTTCATTTTTGGGAAGGATAGCAGGGAATTTAACTGGCATGTTTATGTTAAAACTTTAAGATAGTGAAACAGATCTTCAAATGTTTCAGCTTTAGCAATTTAATATCAAGCACTTTCTCTCTAAATACCTACTTTCCATGATAAATAAACCTCACAACCTCTTAAAAGGAATGTTTTACAGACCCTTTGTAGCAGATTTACAGAGGATTATTTCACAGAGTAGATTTAAATGTTAGAGAGCACCATCATTCAGCTCACATAGTAATTAGCAGCCTGAAAATACCTAGTTCACAGCAGACACGCTCATAAGCTCTAACGTACTGAGTGTTCACATACTCATTCCATAATAATATTACATTTCACTGTCATACTGGAAACGCAATCCTTAGCCTTGAGGTAGGAAACAGCTAAGTCTTATAAACTGAACAATATCATATAAAGTTAGTGACATGGCTGTGAAGAGTACCCAGCTTCTGTGTTCCTGGTAAAACTCTGAAGGTTTTACTTGCTCAGACTAGCAGAGATAATAGCCCCCATCCTAGCTGGCACGTTGCAGACACGAGACAACATATATTTTAAAGTACACTGAAGGAGGCTCTTCCACACACGTTTTTATCTGATCATCATTGCGTACATTCAAGGCAGAATAGCTAAACTTTCAATTTAGAAAAAAGCTAAGAAACAACCGCAATATCCCTCCTCATTTTACCCATTATATTTTCACGTGTTACAAAGGAAAAGAAGGACAAAAGAATTAACTGGAAGCCCAAAATGTACAAAGTAACATTTGAGAGAGGAAAAATAAGCTATAAAATATTCATTGTCTGACCTGCTGAATTCTGGGCACAGTTTTGGTCATTCCCTTCCCTCTCACTTTTACACACACACCACCCACCCAAAAGACAGCAGATTTGGGAAAGGGTTACAGAAGTCAACAAGAATGATCAAAATGTATTGAATAGCTTCCATACATGGATCAATTTAACACATCAAGCATCTTCGACCTGAAAAAGATTTTGGGCTGAGGGGAGCGAGAGAAAGAGAGGATACAAAATCATGGGTGGTCTTAGGACTTCTTATCTGTGCGTTTCCTTACGTGGGCACAGCACTGTGAGTCAGGATGCTTGAGAGACAGAAAGCAGCATTTCAATCTTTCACCAGCACAGGACCAGGAGATTCTGAGATTCTTTTCAAGTAATAAACTACAAAGAAATTCAAAACACTGGTAAATCTGCAAACAGAACTTCACTTCAAGCCTGAGGACCCAGAAGAAAACAGAAGTCAGAAAGTCAGTCAAATTCCTAGTTGCTCTGCAAGACCATAAGTACCGTCCATCCCCATGGGAAATATTTCTGGCACAAAGAACTGCATGAGCAGCACTCCCTCTGCACAAGCCCAAATACAAAGGTCACACCAGAACACATGATGGGTCACCAGGGCTGTTAGAAGTTGGAGACTGTAAGGGAGAGGATTGCACTGCTTAGCTATTCGTCTACTGAGAGGAGACCTGAAAGAGACTAAACTCATGGTTGCATTGAACCAACCCAGGACTGGGTTGAGAATCAGCCTGTTCCATAATGCATTTCTTGAACCATGCACTGAGAAAGAAGAGAAAGCTCCAAGTGATATCTGCAGCTCTGGGACAGACTGCAAAGAAGGAAAAGGATATTTCCCCCCCTGCATTAATATGCTTAAAAATTGTATACAGTGAACATGTATGTGATCCAATCATTCAGTATTTGATGGAGTTTCCAAGAAATATCATGTCTGAGTTCCTTAAACAGCAGCGATCATTATTTTCTTAAATCTAATTTATTAGTCATCTGCATTACTGTGGTAGGTAGTAGAGCCTGTATGTAAAAGGACTATTCTGAAGACCTTATCAAGGTAATATTGCATGAATTTATCGAGGAGAACTTCTGTAGTGACAGACAGGATCATGTGAGAGACTACAGAGCTGCACAGGGATCAAAAGATAGAAACATTATGACCTAGAGCAAAATGTTTCTTCCTTTGGACTTAGACGCACTGTTCTCTCTAAGAAGTGAGCAGAGCAAAGTCTATTAGGATTCACACCACTGTTAAGTGAGGTCAATGGAACATTTCTCTCCCTTGTGTATCAGTCCTCTCCTCCCATGCAAAAAACACAGAGAGAGAAAAGGCAGTCTTCACTATTCCTATGGTAATGTATGCCAACTCTTCATTTGTCAGCTAGTCCAAAAGGAATATTCTGCAAAGTATGCCTTCCCTACCTTTAATTTCCTGGCAGGATCGAGAAGATAGCAATACGTAGATATCACAAAGTATTACATTTGCCCTCCACAAATTCCTGTTAAGCTCCTTCCCTTTTAATCACCAGAAGCAAGCATAACCACTCAGAGGGAATAAGGAACTGGGGAAAACAGGTAATTCTTTTTTTTTTTTATAAATGCATTTTTAGAAGTCAGAATTTACAAAAAAATTACTCCTTGACATTGCAGTAATGTCTCTAGGTAAAAGTCAAAAATAACATGCATGGAAAAAAGGCTAGATATCCACTGAAATAAAGTGGTATTTTGCAGCAAGTTTGGGGGCTTTTATTGATTATATCAGTTTTCCTAATGGCAAAAATATTAAAATGCACCCACATCTCCAAAGTGTGAACAAATTTAATGTTGCAACAAACACCTAAAATTCACAAAAGACTGCAACTTTATGAAACCACAATGAACTATGTTAACATTAACCTGACAGCTCACTTAAGACAAATTAATTTTCTAATCTGCATGCACTATGGTAACCCCTAATAGTATTTTCACTTCTTGCACTTTAAAGCATTACTTACGCTGCAATTACCAGATCAGTTTTGAGATATTCGAGGTTTCCATTATTTGATTTTTCCAGTTCATATGGAAATAATTTTATTTAAACAGTCTTTCACAATTTGCAAATCTAGACTTCAGCAATGTGCATGTGCACCAGTATGAGTTGGAAAGAGGTAAAGAACACAGTCAGACACATGGAGTTTTCCATTTTCCATTTAACTGTATTGCTAGATTGGACATGGTAAGAAAGGAAAGGGATTGGGTGAGGGGGAGGGTTGTTTGTTTTTTTAATCCAGCAGTGCCTCTTAAGTACATTTGCTATCAATCACTTGTCCCTGATGCAAGCAGATTTTCCTAAATGGCATTATTACAAATCCAACATGCTCAGATGTTGAGAGAAACTCAAACTTCAAGATGTAAATGTCCTGATATGTTACCAGGCTACTACCTATAGTAGCTAAAATTTACTGCGTTAGGAAGATTGCTAGCATTTTCCCCATCTTGCCATTATAAGGCATGACTAGCCTACAATTGAGATCCTAAAAACAGCTGATTAAATCTCTAAAATGAAAGGCTATGATACATGCTGGAGTCAAGTCTAGAAGAATTCTCAGATACTGATGAGAAGGTATATATTTGTTTTACAAGCTCCAAAAGGTTTATGAGAACACTGCCATTTCAAAAATCATTTCTCATGTCAGCCACAAATTTTCCCATTTGTCTGTTTGTCTAATGGTTCCTCGCTTCTTTGACATTTGATAAAGCCACATTCCACCACTAGTTTGACTAATCAGCATTTCAGAAAGCAAGACTACTAAAAATCCCAAGAGCTGTTCTCAAAAGGGAAGCACAATCTTTCATTTGAAAAGGATGCAACTAAAGAGTATAATAGCAATAATGTATCTGAACTGAAGTAAAATATCTTTTCAAATATCTAGGCCTGGATACCTTCCAATTTATTTAATGTTACTGTGCCACTCCATGTGCACTATGAGTAAGGAGAGCTGGGGGTTTTTCTATTACTTGGCTGCCTCTCCAGTTTTGGATTCCAAAATATTCCAACACTCTTCAAAATATTACACCTAAAGCTCCCTTTAGAAGTATTTTAATGACATTATTTTTGAGTTGGTGAATTGAGGGAGAGAGTATAGTCAAAACTTGTCATGAAACACTTGTCTTCTACTAATCTTTGTCCTACTGAGAGACAGATATGCAGAAAGATGATTTTGCTTGATCAGAAATAAACTAAAGGCAAAAGAAGATGATCAAAAAGGCAGAAGGGGAAGGAAAGAACAAGTCACGCAACTAACTATTCCAGATTAAGCTTCAGACAAAGTAGCACCCATCACATAGATAGGAATGTTTACAGAAGTCCAAGGAAAGTTGTTTCTGGCAAAAGTTGCCTGAGCATGCTACAGGTAAAACTCTCATGTCTCATAAATGCAGCACAGAAGATTTCATTTACCTTTAATAACAGCAGCTTGCCTGTCTCTGTGAGCCATCTGTTTGATTTAGTGCCTGGTTGCAGCCGCAGCAGACTGGAAATGTATCTTTCTTTTCAAACACTCCAGTCATGCTCAATTAACCAGGTCATAAATTGATTGTTTTAATACACTATTTTGAAATGAAGAGGTTAGCTTTTAATTGCTACTTGCAACATTCAGAGCAATATGAAAAATCCATGACCAAATTCTGGAATGAATTAAAGAAAAAGAGAAAAAAGGAGGGAGGGGAGGAGGAGGGTAACCCTCTGCTCAATCTCTACCTAAATAAAAGCCTTTACTCTTTCTTAGGTGTATCAAAGTACCCTCTAGAGCAAAAGAGATTAAAAGGTATGTTTAAAAGGTTACAGTACA
Organism: Dromaius novaehollandiae; assembly: GCF_036370855.1. Classification (NCBI taxonomy): domain Eukaryota; kingdom Metazoa; phylum Chordata; class Aves; order Casuariiformes; family Dromaiidae; genus Dromaius; species Dromaius novaehollandiae. The sequence continues at coordinate 21,818 of NW_026991397.1, read as the reverse complement.
TTGGCTTTCACTGTAAACGTGAAAAATATCCATTTCCCCCCTACAATGATAAAACATAAGGCAAGGAACATTCAAGCAGCTGGATAATTTAAAAGGTGAAGAAGATTTTGTTAAGTCTAGAATTCATTTTTAAAATAAGTTCAAAACAATCAACCTATTATTTCTTATCAGAAAGTAATATGCTTTAATAACTCCACCATAAACCTCGATACCGAATCAAGGCTGTAAATTAGATGTTGATCATTTTTATTAATTATCAATTCAGCACAAAGCAGCCATATCATTTAGAAGCCATCTGTGTGCCTACTAAAAAGCAACTCTTTAAAACTCATAAATACAGTTTGACAAATCAGGAGATAAGGTTAAGATCTTTTAGAATGCCAAATCTGAAAAGAGAACGGACACTAAGAGATTGTTACATTCTCCTTGCTATACAGCAACAATTAAAACGTACTTAACCTCTCAGCATAAGAAGCACAGTTGCCTTTCTGCAGCTGTCAGATGGATTCAGGGATTAATTAATTTGTCCTGTGGAACTGTTAATCTATTGTTAAGAGTACTCACAATTCAAAGCAACATTGCTGGCAAAGCATTACATAACACTACAGTAAAAAGTGGTTCCTGTGTTACACAAAACAGACTCTGGGAACATCTGAAGCTGCCTGCCCCTCCTTCCAACCTCCCAGTTTCAACCTGGGGATGAGAGAGGTGTAGCAAGCTGAACAATTTCCATCTTCTACTCTAAAGACTAAGTAATGTCTTGTAAATATATATATATTCATTGGGACATTCTAGGTTAGTCTCCCCTTACATAGGCTTAGCTTGTTTATCAGAAGAACCTGTACTCCGTTTCTTCCATTATATAGTCCTAGGTGAAAGATTTTCTAGACTTCTCGTATTTTAGGATTAATTATTAACATAGGACTCAGGTCTTCCTATGTGTATCACAGCAGCATTAGTAATGACATCTTAGGTATAGTTCAGAGGGAAAAAAAGTGCACTGAGGCTATTTTTCTTCCTTTTCCTCTAATCACCATCTGCACTAGGCCTTCACTAGTAGTGGGTTACTTCCTTCCCCACTCCTAGCTTAATGCTGTTAGCAAAAGGTGACAATAAGAAACTAATCTGGGGGAGAAGAAAAAAAATGCTGACTAGAAAAATAATATTCAAGTCTCCAACTTCCTAATAAAATACTACAGGTTTAACTTGCATTTACATCTGTCAATGATTCCGTGAAAGCTCACATGTTCCCAATAAGATTTTCATATGCATATTCATATCTATTCACTTTTGTTACATATGCAAAGCATGAAGTTTCATATCACAGCTTCCTACAGAAGCAAAACCATTTTAGCATATTCTTGCTCTACTCTGCCTCAAGTCACTAATACCTTTTTATTGTCACAGTTCACCAATCCCTCAGTTGTGCTGATGAAACAGTTTAAGGACCATATACATTCATTCCTTCAGTAGACAAAAAAAGCACATTCTGAAAAAAACCTTGTTTACATACCATTTCCTAAGATATGCAGCTCTTTCATATTTGACATGTTACAAGGATAAATTTACTAATATTCCCTCCAAAAAACTAAACTGCTTTTCAGGGAATCTGCCACAGCAACAAAGCATGAAGACATTACGGAAACAATGTTAAAAGATCAGGGAAGCTGAAAAAAATAAAATGCTAAAATGAAGACAATTGTAGAATTAAAAGACCTTGATTCATCGAGGCGTTAAAACTCAAGTCTTCAGTAACTTGATCATATAATCTGCCTCTCTCCTCCTTTATTTCCCCCTGCCCCCAATAATGGACACTTCAGTTTCAACCTTTCTGTTCCTCTGTTCTAAAAGCAAAATAATGTCGCCTAATATCACAAAAAAGTAAATTATTGATATTTTAGGGGGGGGGGAAATCATACATTGTTACAAACATTAAAATTAACTTTCTTGTGGGCTATTCTGTAGATTAAAACCTGAATGGTATACTGAATGTTTCTAGCTTTTCTTTCCTGGCCAATACAGGGGGATGATTGCATCTTCAGCCTCAATAGATGTTTTGGCAAAGATATGCAGATAGTGGACAATGATTTGGGAAGATGAAGGTTATTTGGGAGTTTATTGGTAGTTTTATTGAAGACTCTGCATAATCTTATATTTTCCTTGTTTTATTGGGCTACCTCTTCTAGACTTTGTTTTACAAAAAGTTCTTTGACTTTATTCAATTTCATTTAGACTCTTTTTTTCCCTCCTAAAAATAGAATATTATGTTCATCGCCTGTACAGATACAAGCATTCTGCCTTTACTACCTTTTGATCCTGTTGGCCAATGGCAACCAAATTTGATAGACTGCAAGATCAACTTTCAGATAATTAACTTCCCATAGCTTTTGTCCAAACTGATGTCCAGGCAGGGCAGAGACACCTTGTAAGTGCCTCCCAAAGCCTAAAATAATAATAATAAAAAAAGGTCAAAATGGCATTGCACATGAAAAAGGTTTCCATTAAAGAGTGCCATCAAACACAAAATATAGATATGAAAGAAACCAGTCTACACTGTTTTTTGGAGTTTACAGAGCTAATTTAAAAGATGAAATAAAAACAGCTGATGTTATTCTAGTAGGATTTGAAAAGTAAGTTTCAAAATAGTACCTTTTGAGTATGTCAGGATAATTATGATAATAAAACGAGTCTTAAGCACACTGATTTTTTTTCTTGAGCACAACTTAGAAGATGACTGTATAAAATTATTTTTAATTTTTTACCCAGAGAGCAACTATCTTAGATCATAGGATTTCAATTAATTCTCAGAAAAAGTACAGTCACCGACATTCACAATTACCATACGTATAAGGGATCAGTCCAAACTGAATTAAGTTCTGTTATGAAGGAAGAATTATGCAAACAACTATAAACTTAGCTTGATACATGACTTATCTTCTACCTCATAGCTGCTACAATACCGTATGGAAAAGGCTTTTTTTTTCCTAGATTTGTTCTCTAAAAATTTTTAGTCTTTTAATGGTCATGTACATCATACCTTAAAACACATACCATCCATACTTGCCTTTGCAGTTTGTCCACAAAGCTGAGTTTCAACTACTCTCAGTCCTTTCACAATACTGCATCTATCTATACCCTTTGTAATTTCTTCAGGTGGACAAAGTACTGAAGAACAGAAATGTTTTTCTCCCAGTTTTCTGAGCACTCGCTGCAGAGCCCTATATCCGAGTAAAATACGAGTCACCTGCAGTCCCACCAACGTTTTCTAGTCAAAAATCCATAATTTGTTTTCCATATTGGCAAAGAGAATTATATTTTGGAGATAATCACTAACCACTATATCTTCAGTGATTGGCTTATTACATTTATTTCCCTGGACTTCAGAGTTATAGGTTAGTCCTTCTTTTGCATAAAAACGCTTTATTAATGAGCTCAATCAAGAATACTCCTGCTTTATATATAACATCAGAAGCTGATAGAATTAAGAGGGTTTAGCTGAGAGAATTAAGAGAATTTAAGTTTTTGGCTTGATAGAGAAGCTAGAATGCAATAAGTTTCTATTTTTCCAAGCTGCAGGATTACCCAGAGATTACCCTGTGATTACCCAGAGATTCGTACTGTTCTTCTCAGTCTCACTAATAAGGTATTTGGAGATGATTTTTGATTATGTTAAAAAATTAACACCATGTACCATACTAAGTACTTCTGGAGCAAGAGGCAATCTTTAAAAACATCAGGATAATACATATGTAATAGTTGTTTTTATTATAGAACATCATGTTAGCCAAAGAAACCGGAACAGTGACATAATCCAAAAAAACCCCAAGGCATATAGCACCATATTCCTGGTAATTTAAGTTGGCATTTCACTAACTACCAAAGTATTAAAGTATAAACAACTAAATTCACTTGGCACTAATTACTTGTCAATCTGAATAAATATAAACCCTTACCACATGACATGACATGACACAACATACCTGTGCCCCTTGAACTACTGCCATCCTTCTAGCAGTGAAATACACCCTTTGGCAAGAAATAAGCCTTGCCGCCAAGAAATACTGGTGCTCTCGGTGCTTCAGTTGTTCTCTATCTGCCCTTTTTCACCACACACTATGATGATTTTCCTTTCCAGGAATCAGCTTTAAGAGGAAGTATTGCAAGTTAATTTGCAGTTAGAGAAAGAAAGACTTGTTTTATGCTGAAGACAAGCAGCATGCTTCATCATCTGATGTTTATGAGCTGCGATTATGCACATCTTCCACTTAAGTTTAAATGAAGGATTTCATGTCTACCAGATAATATTTCAGACCACTGAAAGGATTGTTGACCTTGCTACAACAGGCTCACACAGCTGCTAAATGTACTGATTTGGGAATAAGCTGTAAGGTATACTATGCTCCATATATATGCTCATATATATCTCCTTACATTTTGGAGAGCTTACATTGTCATAGGAAATTTTGCCTTCACTGCTCTATATCTTCCCCAAGAATCATAATACATGCAGCAGTGAATGAAACTCTGTAAAAAATAGCTTTGCTTTAGAATACTGCTGCCCTTTAAAAATTGCATAACTCATTAAACTTTTACATGCAGGCTATTGCTCACATTACCCAATACAGTTGTTGCCATTATTTAGTGTCATTTCTATAAATATTTACTGAATTTATGTAATCAAACGTTCTTCATACCCACTATCAAACAACAGGCTACAAATGACCCTAGATTTTTAATTCAAGGTTTTGAAGAGAGAGAATATAAAAAACACACACACTGGACTCTTCCAAATATTAAAAGATATTTAGGAGCAGTGTATGAAAATTAAATTTACAATCACACCTAAAAACCACATTTGACCACCTAATCAGATTTTTTCCAATGTTTAAAAAATTGGGGGGGGGGGGAGGGGAGGAAGGGGGAGGGGGAGGGAGAGAGAGAGAATTAATGAATTATACGCTGGGACAGATTCCCAAATGATGCAGACTCAGTCAAGCTATATTTATTACGTACGTTCTAAAAACAGCCCATTGTTTCTAAAAAACACAGTAGCCTCTTACAGAGGACAGGAAGGCTCCAGGTCTCTAAAGAAGCTAAAACTGGAAATAGTGAACATAGGATTTATTATTTATCAAATTACAGATGTACTTAGCAGTGATTTTAATTATACAAAGTTCAGCTCTAAGATCAAGATCACTGCGTGAAACTCAACTCCTCTATATTTTAGACATTTCTTCCCCTTGTCTTCCCCCCCCCCCACTTTCCCTTTAATTTAGTTCCCTTTGCCTAAAAAGATCATTGTTTGATAGAACCATCCAGCAATGTGTGACTATTTCCTAAAAAGCATTTTCTTAAGGACATAAATTTTGCATTTAGGACAGTCTATTCCAGCCAAAGGTATGTTCCATACATATGGTAAATCTTTTCCTGCTATACAAGGAAAAACAGGATTGCAATACACTACTGGTCTTAAAATGTGTCCCCTTTAGCATACCCTTTCATGCCAGGTTTACAGCAGTATCATTGGTCCAATCACATACTCAGTCTTAATAACTGTTTTTCTCTTTTTTTTCTTTTTTTTTTCTTTAAGAGGTATTCAAATCATCTTCAGTAAGAGCACTCCATGTAGAGAAAGAACTTAAAAAAAAAAAAAAAAGTCAAGCTATAACAGAATTCTTACTTTCTATAGAGGCCATTTCTCCTGCTACACCACACCAACTAAATAACTGCACTGCACAAATACACCTCCATCCCCGTGGGATAGCTGTCAAAGATACTACAAAAATTCCCATTCTACCTTTATCCAAAAAAAAAAAAAAAAAAAAAAGCAGCTTATCAAGAAACAAATAGTTTCGGTTCCCCCCACCCTTTTTTAAATGATGCTGCACTTACATCACAGGTGAAAAAACAACATTGTCATTCTTCCTCCAAAAGTTAAGCAAGAAACCTAAACTAAGTCCAGGTGTGGAAATAAACTGTATTATTTCTAGATGATTCAACTAGCTGACAGGATGGCAACAAGCTCTCTGAATCTGATTAACCAAGAGAACTGGTTTGGTAGTTTAAATGAGTATGTTCGTTTGACCAACACTTTAGCTTTCTGATGACACATCTAAACTAGTTCTTCCTGCTTATGAAGGAGATTTGATTTGAACACTGGTTGGCGTAAGTGATATGCAGAAATTAGACACCTGAACAAAACACATTTATTTGCACAACTCAGTAACCATTATATTATGCAGTTTTGTCTACTCAAATACACCGCAAGGTTTAAGTCTCATTTTATTTTGTTAGTTCATTTCACTTTTAGGTCATTCAAAAGCAGGACTTTTGCTTTTATGCAGACAAAACTGGAGGGCAGTTTCCAGTTCCAAATATTTCTGGCTTACAGCCCAGAGCCTTTGTTGCTCTGAGATGAAATAGTCTCAGCTTAGAAAAGGAAAATAGAAATCGAGTGCAAGAAGAGACCTTTACCAACAGCTACTGTTGGCTTCCCTTTCAGTGACCTCAAATGTTGCAGCACGTTTCATCTCTTCACCTCCTACCACTGTTCATCCTGTTGTTTAGGCCCAGCAGCAGGATTATGTACAAACAATTGTAAGAACAGAAGAAAATGGTAACATTGTATTTTCATATATCTCATTGCCAACCTGCTGCCTTGAGCAAACTCAGAGCAGAAGAACAAAACTCACAAGATTCCAACCGTATATATTTTTTCTTGCTGATGGAAGACATCAGTCTTGTTATCTAACTTGTTTTCTCTATTGAACGCTGTTGTTTTGCAACTGTTTTCATCCTCGACATTAAACATGGGCCTACCTATACCTAAGGCAGCTGTTTAAAGATGAAGAGGCGTAACTTCTGCATTTTGCTGACATACCATCTTCTGAATTTCACAGAATAAATTGCTGTATAATAACTAATTTCCAATTAGTTATTAGCATAGATTTAAACATGCTCCACAACTGGTTTGCAACTGTGGTCTGAAAGAGATTATTTAAAAAGAGTTGCCCATGCCTCGCTACAAAAGGTAAATCTCTGTCTTCCCGGAGGAGACCATTAATAAATGAGCTAAATAATAGTAGCTCCCTGATTTATGCATAAATACCAGCTTTTTCTGAACACCTATAATAAATATCACATTACTATTGTAACATAATATCATAATACCATATCAGGGGAACTAAACTTATCTGTCATAACAGTAATCTAACCTTACCTTCTAATCCAGAGAATTAATCGGAAAATCTTCCAGAAATATTAAGAGTTAAAATAATATGGCCACATTCCATTTCTTTTCATTTCTCAAATATTTCTACAGCTCTTGCCTAACTTATGTTTTCCATTTCATTACCAATATTGACTAATTGATTGCACAGCTATTGTTACTACTTTATGGGCAGCAAGCGTCCTATAGTCCTATGAGCTAACGTTGCATCACTGCCAAGCAATTTACATACCCTACTAATTAAGTTCTGGAACAGCAAGTTAATTGCTATAAATGTCTTGCATATTTCTGTAAAGAGCTTGGTTTTCCCCTCTTAAATGGATACCCATCTCCCTTAGACCTCTGGTACTACAAGAAAACAATGTTACCATTCCTTTTTCAGAAAATGCTCTCCAGGAGTGAAAGTAAGAACTGGCTTGATCTGATACAGCCTAGATCAGTTGCCCCTGATCCTCTGCCTTCTGCAAAGGGAGACTGAGAGTAAGAACTACATTGGTTTGATTTTTATTTGTTATTGCTATTAGACAGATATTTTTATCATGGCAGCTTTTATGAAAGTCTTTTTGACATTCTTTTATTAATTCTTGAGCTTAAATTTTGTAAATTGTCCAGTGTTGAGGCTAGAGCATTAGAGAAATTAAACAAAATTATAAAGGAGTTTGGGAGATGTCAAAAATAATTACATTCTCAGTGAAGGTGACTTCTAGGTACATGTACAGGACCATTGGAAAATAGAGCTCATAAGGTTTAGATATCACAGTTCAATAATTGTTCATGAACATTTCCAGTATTCCAACCGCTACACAAACTCTATATTAAAGTGCATCTGCAAGCTAGACACAAGTCATTAAGTTACACAGTGTACCCACAGGTATTCAGCCAGACCACTTATTTCATCCCACAGATAAATGTGACAGAGGTAAGACTGGCCTCCTTACCATTCAGCTTTTAAAATTAGAAAGCCAGTATCAAAATTTTCTGCACGAGGAGTAATTCATTTCTTCAACAACTTCACAAAACACATTCACATCCCTGAAAAAAAACTTACCTGAAAACGTTACCAGTGAACTACATCAGCCTGTTAGCAACAGCCTTGCTTTCATTAAATTTGGTGCAAATTTTACCACTACTGTCACTGGAAACAGCATTTTCTATTCTTGAAGCAATGATCAGGTAAAGGTAACTAATCTTTTGCCTTTCCAAGCAGGAAGTTTGACATTAGTATTTTCATTTGACGTTTGCTTCTTCATCGATTTCAGTTTGGCCAATTAAAAACTAAATCATTATTAAAAATTTATATCAATTCTTGACATTTGTACCCTTGTTATGCACTTTTGGTCCACAACTGACTATATAAAAATACTGCCTTGCAAGTATAAAGCTAAAGCAAACTTCCTGGTAACCACACATGGGCCTTACCTCCATCATAGTGACCACATGACATGGACTCAGTAGGTAAATGACAGTCTTGGTAGCAAACTTGAACCCCACCTCCAGCCCAAAGATGAGACAGAGAGCCACCAGTAGCAGATTTTTGCCCAAGCTCTCCTGCTTAGCCTGGGGCTGCTGTAGCAGATGACCCTCCAGCTCCCTGCAATGCAGCTGCCTCAGCTTCCACAGGGACAGAAGGATCTCCACAAAACCCACACTGAGGAAGACCAAGCTCTCCAGCAGACGCTGCTGCCCGGAGAGAAAGGCAGCGCATTCTGGCCCTCCATTGCCAGCAAAGCTGGGCTCCACCCCCCCGTACAGCCAGTCCAGGAGATTATGGAGGCTGTAACGGGACATGGTGGGATAGTGCCTCTTCTCCTCCCCGTCACTGTCCAGGAACAGGTAGGAGCAAGATGGAATCAAAGCCAAAATGCTGTCGGGCTGACGAAACATGAAAGGCAAGGACGTCCCCTCTGTTCCCTCCCGAGCTTCAGGAGAAGCCAGCAGCCCACAACAAGGCTACACTGGGGGGTTTTCCTCTTGACGCCAGGACGGTAACTGCAAGCAACAGCCTGCAAGGGGAGAGGAGTTACAGATGAACGGGGTCACTGCACAGCGGTGCCAGCCGCTCGCCCCGAGACCCGTTACCCTCCCAGCCCCGTTAACACCCTTCACTCTCCTCCGCCTGAGCGTTACAGGACTGCCCTTCTCCTCGGCCGGCACTCCCACGTGCCCCGCCCCGCGGCCGCCTCTCTCCCCTTACCCGGCCCCCACGCCGTCCTGCGCCGGGCTCCTCGGCTCGCTGCCCTCGGCCTCGGCCTCCCCCGCCTGCGCGCCCTGCTCCCCCTGCCCCTCGGGGCCGTGCGACAGCCCTGCGCGTCCAGCCGCCGCTGCCCGGGCGCCGAACGGCCGCTGCCCGGGCACCCGACGGCCGCTGATTGGACGCCGGACGGCCGCTGATTGGACGCCGGACGGCCGCCGAGCGGCCCCTCGCCCAACGGCCCCCCTCGCCCAACGGCCCCTCGTCCGCGCGCCCAACGGCCCCCCTTGCCCAACGGCCCTTCGCCCGCGCGCCGCGATCGGCGCCCTCAGAGCAGCGGCCCGGGACCTCAGGCAGCGGGAGCGGATCTCGGCTCCGTGAGGGAGCGCGGCTCAGAGGCGGGCCCGGCGCCCCCAGCCATGGGGGGGCAGAACTCCCACTAATACCTGTCATAGTTCAGCGCATGTTCTAGGGGATAACACATCCTATCTGCTATAGAAAAGACCTTCCTAATACGGATGAGTAAACTGCAGTAAGCAGAAATTACAGTTATTTCAAATAACAAAGGTTTGTAAAAAATACATACAACAGAATTCCAATAGCTAAATTGAGTTAAGATGTAACAAATGTCAGACTAATTGTAAATGTTTCAGTGTTTCAAAAAGAGATTTGGATAAATTATGCTCATCCCTTATGTGAGATTAGCTTTGCTACTTAATTTTTATGGAGGTTCTTATAGAAGGTCTTCGGCATTCCTTCATCCACAGCATCTGATGTTCAAATATTAACATTTTTCAGTTGTGGTGCCTTAATTTATAAATAAACAGAGGGCCTGAAAATTCAGGAGCCAAGAGGTGCCAGGCAGACGCTGCAGAAATTAATAGAAGTTTATATAGAGGCTATTTTGGATGATACTGTTGTGTTTCTACTTGGGGAACATTTTTAAATGGATTAATCTTCAAGTGGAAATTGTGAACAAGTGGCTACCTGACAGAGGGGTTTTTTTTGGTTTTTGGTTTTTTTTTCCGCCTCTCCTCTTTGCCCGTATAGGTGAAACTGAGCACAAACTGAATCATATTGTCTGCTGCAAAAAGAAGTCATCCAACCCCATCTTTATCTGTCATCTCGTTACAGCATGCTCATGCTTCTGTATGAGCTCATTGTTAGAAGTTTTTTAAAAAGATCTATTATATATAAAAATATATATGTATTGAAAGGTGCTAATCGACCTCAAGCAGGTCACGTGACTGGTCATGCGGATCTAAAATCATATCAGATTTTTTTAAAAAATCTTCAATATATGCAGATGTTATACGGAATTTCTTACCAGTGTAATAATGCTATACTGATGAATAAACAATCCTGCAGGTTTTTAAGGACGAGGTCAGCAATACTTCCCACCGTGGCTTGGTTTTGTCTCCTTTTTGTACACAGCATAATGCACAACGCATTTTTGTCTAACTCTCAGTAGCCGTTGCTTAAAAATATGGTTCAAACTGTAAAGGTGTGCTTTTAAAATGAGTTAATGCCAGACCCTTCTGGACCAGAGTTTTGTATCACTAATTAAAAAAACTGTTACAAAGTCTACGGTCAATCAGATTTGTATGATATTTTATAAAAATGCTTAGAATAATCAGTCTGTCTACAGTGTTTCTAGGGCACCTACCTCCTCAGCACGCAAGTGCTGAGAATGCTACAGATGTTTTCTGTGTAATTGTGGGTTTATTTGTACAAAATGTGCAGTTCGCTGTGACATGCACTGGGACAGAATAGGTCTGTTTGCTTAAAGCTGATCAAGAAACGCTTTCGTAAATGGCCTTCCCTTGTAATTATGTTTATTGCCCTTTCAGATACGTCGCTGGTTTTAGATAAAGACTTTTTTTTATTATTTGGGGTACTTTATAAGAAGTTAAGGTACAACCACGTAGCCTGTTTCACTGTTTTAAGTTGGAACGCTAACTTCCAATGAGCACTAATCAGTTTGCCTTATTCCATTAAAAGGGTTTTCTTTTAATTCTTTTGCTTAATGTTCCTAAAAACCATGCTCTGTAAACTGAGTTAGACGACAAACCCCTAGAGCTGACGTGAAGCTGCTGCTCAGTCGTGCTTCAAGCGGCCGCCTTCTGCCCCGACTGCTGTAGCACTGACGTCCCACCATCTCCGCCCCGCTGCTGCTGGTGGCAGGGGGAGGGCACGCTCGAGTTCTGACCTCAGATATACTGCTGTTTAATCGAGACAGTCCAATCCACTGGCACACCCTGGCGTTTGTATATGGACCTCCTTACTTGTCTTCAAATGTGCGGGGTTTTAAAATTGTTGCCTGGAGTAGGTTACATCTCTTGTGTGTGTTAGATCGAACCAAAGAAGCCTCCAGCCATGCCCAAATGCTGCTCCTAAAGCCTGCCTTCCAGTCCTTACAAAATCCCTGCAGGATTAAATGTATTAACTTTTTTATTTTTGTACAGTTTCTAACTGATTTTTGCTAGTGATGTTAATTGAATTAAGTTTATTTGGGGCGTCTGAGTAGCTACTCCATTTAAATAAACTGGTGACTTTCCTTTTATGTTGGAAAAAAAAAGAAAAAAAAGAAAAAAATAGAAAAAAAGGAAACCCAAAGTGTGCCTCTCAGATTTAAGGGTTTCTGGTTACATTTATTCTTAAGACCAGCAATGTTTCTTTATATACAAAGATATGTTTTCCTCATTTTTTATTACTGTTAAAGAAAAAGTAAAGAATAAAAACCTCTTTCTTTGCTCTGGACCCAGTAATTGCGCTGGTACATAAACGCACTGAGAAAACAAACTTTTGTTTGAAACTTTTGTAACAACTTATGACTGTTTTTGTATATCAAAGTTGATTCTTTTCAAAATATTTGGATCTAGTTTCTAAGTTATTTTAGTGTTTTATATGTTACCAAAAAACTACTTTGAATTGTTCACCAGCATCCTGAGTTATCTGTAATGCAACGGTGACACACAATAGGCTTAAAGCTACCTGGAGTAGCTTGTAAGGCCTCTCTCTTTTCCTTCCTTCCTTAGCAACTTGATTGATTACAATAATATCACAGATTACCTGAAACCCCTTCCTTTATAACTAGATCCTCCTTCCTTCCACATTTAATTGCTATTAGTGTGAAGAAACTGTTGAAATGGGCATTTTAATATAAGTATGGCTTAAAAGATAAAAATGAGGAAAAAGCAAAAAAAAAATAATTATATAGAAGGTTATCTGTGGGTCTGTGAGATATGGCTGTGGAAAGATATTGTAGTAGTTTTAACACTATTGTTATTACCTTTTAAATCATTTATCCAATAAAATAAGGAAAAAGAATCACCATTTCTTTTTATGTTTCTCTGCTTAATTGTGTGGCTTGGTCAGTTTTTTTGTTTGTTTTTATTGGAACATTTGAAATTGGTGTTTTAGATGCTAATGATGTTAGGAATATTTCTCTGAGATTAACTCAGTCTTTTCATTTTGCCTACTGTAGGAACAAATTGGACAGGTGCAGCTTGCAGTCTAATTCAGAAGTGAGTCACTGCACACTCCAACTTATATCAGCATTTCAGGTCCAGTTTTGTACTTTTTATGTCTAACTTTAAACACTGAATTATGTCCAGCATTGGGCCTCTTCCTCTCTGAGAGGTGGAAGTGGTTCTGACTTTCATAGAACGCAGCTTGGTTGCAGAACCAGTTACACTGGTGTGACCAATACGCTTCCCCGCGCTACAATAGGAACATTATTCAACAGGATAAATAGTACTAAGTTGAAAAATGAATTCATGCAGCAAAATTTATGTCAAATAATATCTTCAAGGAAATAATTTCAGTATACTTTCTTCATATTAATCTCATAGTAGAAGGTGTAATTTTAAAGAATATCAAGGTTTGCGTTGCCATGAGCGATTTATTTCATGTCGTGTCCAGCTAATGGGTACATTAGTCATGTTGTTAAAGAATAGCGAACTGAAACTGTCTAGAGGTAGCCGCTTAGCACAACTTCTATGAAACTTGCTTAGCATGAGGCGCTAAATTTGCTGAAGCCTTAGGCCGCACTTAGATAAAATAATGAACTTTTACTTAGTCCAGTAAGAAAAGGGCCTCAGAGCTGGTTCAAGCTAGGAAGATAAGGAAGTTACAAGCAGTCTGCATTCCTGCATCTCACACTCCGAAAGGGAGGGTGTCAAGGCTTTGAAATAAGACCAGTGCAGGGCATTAGGACCTTGAGGGACAAAGCCTTAGCTCACTGCTGGGGCAGTGATAATTGTTATGCTTTAGAATCACCTCCTCCTCCTCCTCAGGACCTTGAGACACAACAGTAAGACCCAACAAAAACAGAGGTACAACCATCATCAGAGACCGCAAAAAACAAAAATAAGGAGAAAAACAGCTTACCTCAGAATGACGATGAGACCCAATGAGGAGCAGGAGACCCCAGACCAAAAAATTACTATTGGTCTAACTACCGCGTGAGGGGTGGGAAATGTAAGTTGAAAAAACTGTAATTGCCCAGGATTTGTTTATGTTAGGGTCCCTCTTTGGAGGCACCCAGCTTGAGCTGTAATTATTGCACACGTGTCATTAAAATTTAATTATTTAATTTGTTTTGATTTGGCTCTGAACTTTTCTGCGGCAACCTAGGGTCGGGCCCTGTTATGGTGGCCGACAAGCCTAATTTCCATAACAATGTTGACCCCATTTTACAGAAAAAAAGTGATCGTTTGGATTTTTCGTTAACTTACGGGGTTCCTTCAATGTATGGTGGGCCAGGGAAGGAAATTTTTTCCCTTCCCCCAAAACTTTTAGTCTAAGGCAGTATGGCCATTTTAAAGTTTTTAATTTGGGAAGGAGATCCAGTGAGAACAGCGTACCAGAACCATTAGTTCAACAGCTGTAACTGTCAGCACTGGTTTTCAGTGTCCCTATAGTAACTCTGGCTTGGTGGCAGAGCTTCCTGGGGTGCCTGGCAGGAGGGGAGGAAGGCTTGGCCATCCTCCTCCCCCCGGCGTGGACAGCTATGCTCATGCTGAAGGGATGTTTGTTTGAGGAGGGAGGAAGGCGTGTGCTCCTGTGAGGCAGCAAAGCCCCCATCCAGCTGTGCTGATGACAAAACACAGTTCCCAAGACAGAGGGAAAACTGACTTCTAAAACCGTGTTTCCTGAATTAAATGTCTGTTGCACTGAGAGACATTTTCTGTTGAGTATGAGTGAAAGGGAACGTACTCCCTCTGTAAGACAATTATTGAGACAAAGCAGAAAATTTTAATGTGCCCCTGCGCATGTTTTTGTCTTTGACTAATCTAAGATTTGTGTCTCCTGTCCATAGGTGCAAATTCTTAAAAAAATAAATAACTAAAAAATCCATGTAATCTTCAGATGTTGAGGATTGATACAGATGTTACTCCACTTGCTTGAAGCCTCTATGTGGAAGATAAAATTTAACTCTGCAGGAAAAAGCTACTTAAGCAAATAGCTTAGACTGTCATTTTAGCATTTTACAGATTTGGTATCATTAGTCTGAAATTGGTAACATCTACCTAGAACTCATAGTTCACTGAGGTGTATACTTAGTGAAACTTCCAGCAAAAGTTCCCTGCTCTTCTTGCTCCTTCAGCCTGCTATGTAGTATTACACTGAAAAGAAACTAACACTGAGCATTAAGGATGCTTCAGAGCTGACAACTTACCTACATTGCTGGTATTAAACAGTGAAAGGCTGACTTAATGATTAGAGTTGCAGAGAGATTTAGAGAATAACTAGCAGTGGCAAGTGAAAAAGAAATTGCTCAGGTTTCCATAAAGCACTTGATGCTTAGGCAGAAGTCTAGTATAATGATTCTGCTTTAAGCATTGTTAGAGAAATGAAGCTGTGGTATTGATTCTGCTCCCAGACTGGTGAAAACCTCCTGCAACGCACATATAATAAACTCCAGTCAGAAAGGTGGGCATATTCAATATTTTCTCTTTCCAGGAACGGTATTTGCCAGGAAACTTACACAATTACATGCTTGCTGGTCTGAGACGGACTGGGTCACAACACTTGCAGTATACCTAAAGGTCCTTTAATTACTGCCAGAAACATTTGTGAAGTGCATTAGAGATGGAACTTCAGTTCAAGTACCTTCGAGTAGTTTTCTGGACAAAGTTTTAGGCTGAAATCTTCAGTACACGTTCTGTTCTATTCTCTGTTGTTCTAGTGAAGTGACGTAGAACAGGACAGGAAATAAACAACATTCTCTACCAAAGTTGTGGCAAATACAAAAACAAGTGCACAAATTACCCCTTATTTTCAAATGTCACATCATAATGAAGTGGAAGGAGAGTACAGAGAGACATCATATACTGTTTCCTGTGCTTTTCATCCATAAGATATGGACAGGAAGTATTTAAGCAATGATTAAAGGATCTGTCAGCAAGGTAGACTCAGGTTTCTCTTGTGGGGATTGCCAGATAACAGGCACAAGTCCTGCTTGAATGCTTAGACTATCCAGAAATGCTGATAATCGTTGCTCTCTTTTAAAGGAATGGCTACATGCAGAGTAGACCAAGACGAGCATTACAGACAGCTTAGAGGAGAATCCATATTCTTATCTGATTGGTGATTGGCTGTCAAATATTCAAGGCCCCCTAGAAATCTGTTAGTATTACAAATTGAAGTGGAAAGCCAAGTTCAGTTTTCCTACCTAGTTTTACGAAGTCATACGCAAGACGCACACAGTGCCTAGTAGGTCTAGAATAACAAAACTGTACAGTATCCCTTAAAATGCATTTATTTGTTTCAATATAAAGATTTAACAACTATTTGCCCAGTTGGCTGGACTTAGGGTGCAACAACAAAAAATTGGACCAAAATACAAAAACAAATACACAAATTACCCCTTATTTGCAAATGTTACCTCATAACCAAGTTTTAGCACATTAAAAAGTTTACCAAATGTAGAACACTTTTACAAATTATTCAGAACTAACAGCATAGGCGGCAGTTCAGCCCCCCACATCAATCCTTGCCCCTGCCATTCCAGTCTGTGCCTGGATAACATGATGCTTGAATGAGAGAGTTGGGCAACTGGAACTGCAAGTTTCCAAAGACAGCTTTGTGCCTCAGCCCAGTGCATGAGCAGCACCAGCTCCCCGGCACAGTTGGCTGGCGAGAGTGATGTGGGCATGCTCGCTGTTCTGCCTGCTGCGTCCTCTGCAGCATTGAGAGAATGACTCGGTTGGTAAATGCAGAAATAATTTTTTTAAAAGTACAAAATTTACCCTGAAGAAAAATAAAATCAATTTTAAAACCACCTTGGCTTTAACTAAGTTACATTAAAAGCTGCAAGACAGATTTAGAGCAATAGCACTGAGTACAAGATCACAAAACTCAACAGATGTGTTATGTATCTTGTCACTGTAAA
>NW_026991396.1:0-13747 GCF_036370855.1 Dromaius novaehollandiae | reverse complement strand
CTATAGACCCACCCCAGCCCCTATAGACCCCCCATGGCCACAGGCACCCTATAGACCCACCCCAGCCCCTATAGACCCCCCACAGCCACAGGCACCCTATAGACCCGCCCCAGCACCTATAGGCGCCCCACGGACCCTGTGGACCTGCCCCAGCCCCTATAGACCCCCCACGGCCACAGGCACCCTATGGACCCGCCCCACCCCCACGGGCACCCTATGGACCCGCCCCAGCCCCTATAGACTCACCCCAGCCCCTATAGGTGCCCCACGGACCCTATGGACCCACCCCCGTCCCTATAGACCCCCCACAGCCACAGGCACCCTATAGACCCGCCCCAGCCCCTATAGGCACCCCACGGACCCTATGGACCCGCCCCCGTCCCTATAGACCCCCCACGGCCACAGGCACCCTATAGGCCCGCCCCAGCCCCTATAGGTGCCCCATGGACCCTATGGACCTGCCCCCATCCCTATAGAACCCTCATGGCCACAGGCACCGTATGGACCTGGCTCAGACCCTATAGGTGCCCCACAGACCCTATGGACCTGCCCCCGTCCCTATAGACCCCTCATGGCCACTGGCACCCTATAGACCCGCCCCAGCCCCTATAGGCGCCCCACGGACCCTGTGGACCTGCTCCAGCCCCTATAGACCCCCCCATAGCCACCGGTGCCCTATGGACACCCCACAGCCCCTATAGGTGCCCCATGGCCACGGGCACCCTATGGATCTGCCCCAGCCCCTATAGGCCCCCCCATGGCCACGGGCCCCCTATGGACCCCCCCCGCCCCTATAGATCCCCCACAGCCACTGGCCTCCTATGGACACCGCACAGCCCCTATAGGCACCCCATGGCCATGAGCACCCTATGGACCCACCCCTATAGGCGCCCCATAGCCACCAGTCCTGTATAGACCCACCCCAGCCCCTATAGACTCCCCATGGCCACCAGCACCCTATGGACATCCCACAGCCCCTATAGGTGCCCCACAGCCACGGGCACCCTATGGACCTGCCCCAGCCCCTGTGGACTCACCCCAGCCCCTATAGACCCCCCACAGCCACCAGCCCCCTATGGACCCACCCCAGCCCCTATAGATGCCCCATAGCCACCAGCCCCCTATGGACCCACCCCAGCCCCTATAGGCGCCCCATGGCCACCCTAGGGACACACAGCCCCAATGAACACCCTGCGGGCACCCTATAGACACCCTGCCCAGGTCCCCTATAGACACCCCGCAGCCCCTATAGGCAGCCCATGGCTGCCCTAGGGACACACAGCCCTGATAGACACCCCCTGGGCACCCTATAGACAAGCCCCCCCACAGGTCCCCTATGGAATTCCCCAGGCACGGCACGCTATAGACTCTCCCCCCACAAACATCCCCTATAGGTACCTCATGGCCACAGGTACCCTATAGACATCCCCCCAGCCAGGTCCCCTATAGGCCCCCCAGCGCCACGGGTACCCTGTGGACACACAGGCCTTATAGGCACCCACGTCCCCTATAGCCACCCCGCAGCCACGTGGCCCTTAGGGACGCCCTCCCCCCCCACGCACCCCATAGACACCCCCACACGTCCCCTATAGGCAACCCAGGGGCATGGGGACCCTATGGACACCCCACAGCCCCCCCATCACACCCCCCCAAGGAACCCCCACGGCCCCTATAGGCGTTCTTCCCCTATAGACACCGCCCCCCCCATCACACAGCCCCTATAGACACCCCGGGCACGGCACAAGCATCCAGTTTATTCGGGGGGGGGTCGGGGGGGGCGAACGTGCAACACGCGTGTGCAAGGAGGGGGCGGAGCCCGTGGGGAAGCCCCGCCCCCTCCCAGCCCGTGGCCCCCCCTTGCACACGCGCGTGAACCCTCATGCGAGGCATCGCCGCAGTCCCCCTTGCACGCGCGTGTGCATCCTCGTGCGAGGCATCGCCGCAGTCCCCCCTTGCACACGCGGGTGCATCCTCGTGCGAGGCGGCTCTGTGGCCCCCCTTGCACACGCGCGTGCATCCTCGTGCGAGGCATTGCCGTGGCCCCCCCTTGCACGCGCGTGTGCATCCTCGTGCGAGGCATCGCCGCGGCCCCCCCTTGCACGTGCGTGTGCATCCTTGTGCGAGGCGGCTCCGTGGCCCCCCCCTTGCACACGCGCGTGAGTCCTCGTGCGAGGCATTGCCGTGGCCCCCCCCCTTGCACGCGCGCGTGCGTCCTCGTGCGAGGGCCTCGCTGGCGGCTCAGGTGACGGCCGGGAACTCAGCGCGACGAGCCTGGGGCGGGGGGGGGACACGGGGGGGGGACGTTAAGTACCAGCACAGCCCCCCCCAAGCCCCCCCCCAGCACCCACAGGGGGGTCAGGGCACCCCTATGCCCCCCCAGCACCCACATAGGGTTGAAACCCCCCCAGCACTCACGGGGGGGCAGGGTGCCCCATAACCCCCCCCCAGCACCCATATAGGGGTCAGGGCACCCCATATCCCCCCCCCAGCACCCCCGGGGGGGTCAGGGCACCCCATATCCCCCCCAGCACCCCCGGGGGGGGTCAGGGGCCCCCCGTTCCCACCCCCCAGCACTCACATAGGGGTCAGGGCACCCCATATCCCCCCCCAACACCCCCGGGGGGGGGTCAGGGCACCCCATATCCCCCCCCAGCACCCCCGGGGGGGGGTCAGGGTGCCCCCCCACGCCCCCCCCCCCACACCGCCGCTCACCTGGGTGACGCTGAGCTCCTCGAGGGGGGGCTGGGGGCGGGGCAGCTCGGGGGGGGCGGCGGGGGCCCCCCCGTCGCCCGCCCCCCCCCGCGGCGCCGCCCCCCCTTTGCTCTGGAAGTTGCCCACGACGCAGGTCACCTGGGGGGGGGCAGTGGGGGGGTGGGATTTGGGGGGGGCCAAGGGGGGCCCCAAGGCTGCTGGGGGGCTTGGGGGGGTCCCTAGGGGTCCCAGGTGTTCGGGGGGGGGGTCCCGGGGTGTTCAGGGGGGTCCCAGAGGGTTTCAGGGGGGTCCCGGGATTTGGGGGGGTCTCAGGTGATTGGGGGGGTCCCAGGCGTTTGGGGGGGGTCCCAGGGAGTTTCAGGGGGGTCCCAGGTGTTTGTGGGGGGGTCCTGGGGGATTTTGGAGTGTCCCAGGTATTCTGGGGGTCCCTGGGGGGGTCACAGGGGTTTGGGAGGGGTCCTAGGTCTTCGGGAGAGGTTCCAGGTTTTTTGGGGGGGGGTCTCAAGGGGTTCGGGGGGGTCCCAGCTGTTCAGAGGTTTCCCAGGGATTCAGGGGGGTCCCAGGGTGTTCGGGGGGGTCCCTGGGGAGTTCGGGGGGGTCCCCAGGGCTTGGGGGGGTCCCCAGGGTGTTCAGGGATGGTCCCAAGGTTCGGGGGGGGCCCTGGGGGGGTTGGAGGTTCCCAGGTGTCCAGGGGGCTCCTGGGGGGTTTTGGTGGGTCCCCAGTGTTCAGGGGGGTCCCGGGAAGTCCGGGGGGGTCCCAGGTGTTTGGGGGGGGGGGCCTGGGAGGTCTGGGGGGTCCCCGGTGTTCGGGGGGGGGTCCCAGGAGGTCCGGGGGGGTCCCCGGGGTTCGGGGGGGTCCCGGGAGGTCCGGGGGGGTCCCAGGTGTTCAGGAGGGTCCCAGGAGGTCCTAGGGGGTCCCAGGGGTTTGGGGGGGTCCCAGGAGGTCCGGGGGGGTCCCTGGGGTTTGGGGGGGTCCCAGGTGTTTGGGGGGGATCCCAGATGTTCAGGGGGATCCCCGGGGTTCATGAGGGCCCCGGGAGGTGCGGGGGGGTCCCCGGGGTTTGTGGGGGTCCCAGGAGGTGCGGGGGGGTCCCCAGTGTTCGGGAGGACCCCGGGAGGTGCGGGGGGGTCCCCGGGGTTTGGGAAGGCCCTGGGAGGTGCGGGGGGGTCCCCAGTGTTCGGGAGGACCCCGGGAGGTGCGGGGGGGTCCCCAGGGTTTGGGAAGGCCCTGGGAGGTGCGGGGGGGTCCCCAGTGTTCGTGAGGACCCCGGGAGGTGCGGGGGGGTCCCCGGGGTTCGTGAGGGTCCCGGGAGTTGCGGGGGGGTCCCCGGGGTTTGGGAAGGCCCTGGGAGGTCCGGGGGGGTCCCCAGTGTTCGTGAGGGCCCCGGGAGGTGCGGGGGGGTCCCCAGTGTTCGGGAGGGCCCCGGGAGGTCTGGGGGGGTCCCCGGGGTTCGTGGGGGTCCCAGGAGGTGCGGGGGGGTCCCCGGGGTTCATGAGGGCCCCGGGAGGTGCGGGGGGGGGTCCCCAGTGCTCGGGAGGGCCCCGGGAGGTGCGGGGGGGTCCCCAGTGTTCGTGGGGGTCCCAGGAGGTGCGGGGGGGTCCCTGGGGTTCGGGGGGGTCCCGGGAAGTCCGGGGGGGTCCCAGGTGTTCGGGAGGGTCCCAGGAGGTCCTAGGGGGTCCCAGGTGTTTGGGGGGGTCCCCGGTGTTCGGGGGGTCCCAGGGGTTTGGGGGGGTCCCAGGAGGTCCGGGGGGGTCCCTGGGGTTTGGGGGGGTCCCAGGTGTTTGGGGCGGATCCCAGATGTTCAGGGGGGTCCCCAGTGTTCGGGAGGACCCCGGGAGGTGCGGGGGGGTCCCGGGGGGGGGTCCCTCACCAGGAAGGCGGCGATGGCGGTGCCGGTGAGGAAGCCGGCGAGGACGTCGGCCCAGTGGTTGCGGTGCTCGGCCACGCGCAGGGCGCCCAGCAGGAAGGGGGGGGCCGCCAGGGCCAGCACCGCCGCCGGCTTGGCCAGCCGCGAGCCCCGCGCCCCCCAGCCCAGCGTCACGTACATCTGCGGGGGGGGCACACGGGGATGGGGGGGGTCACCGGGCACGGCCTGGCCAGCCGCCAGCCCCGCGCCCCCCAGCCCAGCGTCACGTGCATCTGCGGGGGGGGCACACGGGATGGGGGGGGTCACCGGGGCCCCCCTGCGCCCCCCAGGTCCTGTCTGCCCGCTCCGGACCCCCATAGGCCCCAATGCACCCCATAGGCCCCCCCATAGACCCCAATGCGCCCCCCCAGACCCCCCTGTGTCCCCAGGTCCCCCCCAGACCCCAATGCACCCCCCCAGCCCCCCCATAGACCCCAATGTGCCCCCATTGACCCCAATGACCCCCCGTAGACCCCAACGCGCCCCCACAGACCCCCCCGCACCCCCATAGCCCCCCCCTGCACCCCCATAGCCCCCCCGACCCCCATAGACCCCAATGTGCCCCCACAGACCCCCCTGCACCCCATAGCTCCCCCACAGACCCCAATGTGCCCCCATAGACCCTAATGTGCCCCCCACAGACCCCCCTGCACCCCCATAGCCCCTCCACAGACCCCCCCAGACCCCAATGCACCCCATAGACCCCCCAGCCCCCCACAGATCCCCCCACACCCCCATAGACCCCAATGCACCCCATAGGCCCCCCCCATAGACCCCAATGCGCCCCCCCAGACCCCAGTGCACCCCATAGGCCCCCCATAGACCCCAATGCGCCCCCCCAGACCCCAGCGCACCCCCCCAGACCCCAATGCACCCCCCCAGACCCCAATGCACCCCAATGCTCCCCCCCAGACCCCAATGCGCCCCCCCAGACCCCAATGGGCCCCCCCAGACCCCAATGCACCCCCCCAGCCCCCCCCAGCCCCCCCCCGTACGGCGGCGTAGGCGGCGGCGTAGGCGCCCAGGGCGGCCTCCTTGCAGGGGAAGGCGCGGCGGGCGGCCGCCACGAGGGGGGGGTCTCCGGCGCAGGGGGCCCCGGCGGGGGGCACGAAGCGGGGGGGGGCGCCGGGGGGGCGCCGGGGGCCGCAGCCCAGCGCCGTGTAGTTGGGGCGGCAGACGGCGAGGAAGTGGGGGGCCGGCGCCCCCGTCACCACCTGCCCCGCGTTGGCGAAGATGGCCGTGGCCAGCAGCCCGAAGGAGAAGACGCCTGCGGGGGGGGGCGCGGGGGGGTCGCGGGGGGGCCCCCGCTGCGGAGGGCCCCCCCGAGCGGGGACGGAGCCCCCCGAGCAGGGAGGGATCCCCCCAAATAGGGATACCCCCCCCCGAGTGGGGATGGACCCCAGGGAGACCCCCCCCCGGAGAGACCCCCCCCCAATTGGGGACACCCCCCCAAGGGAGGACGGACCCCAGGGAGACCCCCCCCGGAGAGACCCCCCCCAATTGGGGACACCCCCCCAAGGGAGGATGGGCCCCAGGGAAACCCCCCCCGGAGAGACCCCCCCCAATTGGGGACAGCCCCCCCCAAGGGAGGATGGACTCCAGGGAGACCCCCCCCGGAGAGACCCCCCCCAATTAGGGACAGCCCCCCCCAAGGGAGGATGGACCCCAGGGAGATCCCCCCCCGGAGAGACCCCCCCCAATTAGGGACAGCCCCCCCCAAGCGGGGACAGACCCCAAGGAGACCCCGCCCAGAGAGACCCCCCCCCGATTGGGGACACCCCCTTGAAGGGACCCCAGGGAAACCCCCCAATTGGGGACACCCCCCCCACCCAAATGGGGACACCCCCTTGAAGGGACCCCAGGGAGACCCCCCCCGGAGAGACCCCCCCCAACTGAAGTCCCCCCCCAAAGGGACCCCAGGGAGACCCCCTGGAAACCCCCCCCCAATTGAGGACCCCCCCAGGGAGACCCCCCCCCATTGCAGAGGGCACCCCCCAATGGAGCTGAGACCCCAACCAGGGACCCCCCCCAATTGGGCCCCCCCCCAGGGACCCCCCCACTGCAGAGAGCACCCCTGATGGAGGCGAGACCCCAGGTGGGACCCCCCCCAGCCCCCCCCCAGGGCATAGGGGCCCCCCCGGGCCGTGTTCACCCCCCGGGCTGGGTCAGGCCCCCCCCCGGCCCCGGTGCCCCCCCCGGCCCCCCCGGCTCACCCAGGAAGCGGACGAGGCGCCGCAGCAGCGGCCCCAGGTAGCAGCACTCGCCCCACAGGATGGTCCGGTCGCGGCCCCCCCGGGGCCCCCCCAGCAGCCCCGCCAGCTCCCCGGCCACGATCTGCACGGGGCCGTCACCGGCTGCCCCCCCCCCCGGCGCCCGGGACCCCCCCGGATCCCCCCAGCCCCCTAGGGACCCCCCCGAGCACCCTGACCCCCCCCAGCACCCCTTAGACACCCTGAGCCCCCCAGGACCCCCCCCAGACCCTGAACCCCTGCAGAGCCCCCCCAGCACCCTGAGCCCCCCCAAGCACCCCCTTAGACACTGTGAGCTCCCCAGGGCCCCCCCCAGCCACTCCACGACCCCCCTGAGCACCCTGAACCCCCCTGGGACCCCCCGCAGCACCCTGACCACCCCCCGGGAACCCCCCACCACTCCAGGACCCCCCCAAGCACCCCAAAGCCCCCCTGAGCACCCCCTTAGACACCCTGAGCCCCCCCAGGACCCCCCCCAACCCCCTGAGGCCCCTGTAGAGCCCCCCAGCCCCCTGAGCCCCCCCTCAGAGCCCCCTCCCAGCCCCCTGAGCCCCCCAGGACCCCCCCCAGCCACCTAAGCCCCCCTGCAGAGCCCCCTCCCAGCCCCCTGAGCCCCCCAGGACCCCCCCCCCAGCCCCCTGAGCCCCCCCGCAGAGTCCCCTCCCAGCACCCTGAGCCCCCCCCCCAGGACCCCCTTAGCCACCCTGAGCCCCCCAGGACCCCCCTCCCAGCCCCCTGAGCCCCCCCCAGAGCCCCCTCCCAGCACCCTGAGCCCCCCAGGACCCCCTTAGCCACCCTGAGCCCCCCTGCAGAGCCCCCCCAGCCCCCCCCAGCCCCCTGAGCCCCCCAGGACCCCCTTAGCCACCCTGAGCCCCCCTGCAGAGCCCCCCCAGCCCCCTGAGCCCCCCAGGACCCCCCCTCCAATCCCCCCAATCCCCCCCCAGCACCCTCTTACACACCCTGAGCCCCTCCGGGGGACCCCCCCCAGCCCCCCGACCCCCCCGGGACCCCCCCCCCCCGGCTCACGGTGAGGGTGGGCACGGCGGCGGCGAGGGCGTAGACGAGGGCGGGGGGGGCGCGGCTGGCGGCGGGGGGGCCGGGGTAGGGCTTGCCGTAGGCCGGGTCGCCGCAGAAGAAGCCGCGCACGTGCACGGGGAAGGTGTCGGTGAACTCCAGCTGGTAGGCGAGCAGCGCCGTGCCCCCCAGGATGGCCAGCTGGGGGGGGGGCACGGGGGGGGGGCGTCAGGACCCCCCCCCCGGCGCGGCCCGGACCCCCCCCGGGGCGCGGAACGGCCCTCGTGCGACGCCCTCGTGCGAGGCCGCGCGGCCCTCGTGCAGCGCCGTGCCCCCCAGGATGGCCAGCTGCAGGGGGGGGGGCACGGGGGGGTGGCCAGGACCCCCCCACTGCGTGTGCAAAGCCCTCGTGCGACGCCTCGCACGGCCCTCGTGCGACGCCTTGCACGCTCGGTGCGGGCGGGGGCCCAGGTGTCCGGGCGCCCCCCCCCAGCTCCTACCCCCCGGCCCTGCTGCCCACTCCCCCCCCCCACGCGTGCAAAGTCCTTGTGCGATGTCCCCGCATCCCTCGTGCGACGCCTTGCACAACCCTCGTGCGACGCCTTGCACGAGGGGCCCAGGCGTCCGGGCGGCCCCCCCCAACTCCTCCCACAGGCCCTGCCGCCCGCTCCCCCCCCACACGTGCGAAGCCCTCGTGCGACGCCTTGCACAACCGTCGTGCGACGCCTTGCACGAGGGGCCCAGGCGTCCGGGCGGCCCCCCCAGCTCCTCCCACAGTCCCTGCCGCCCGCTCCCCCACACACACGTGCGAAGCCCTCGTGCGACGCCTTGCACAACCCTCGTGCGACGCCTTGCACGAGGGGCCCAGGTGTCCGGGCGGCCCCCCCCAACTCCTCCCACAGGCTCTGCTGCCTGCTCCCCCCCCACGTGTGCGAAGCCCTCGTGCGACGCCTTGCACAACCCTCGTGCGACGCCTTGCACAACCCTCCTGCAACACCTTGCACAACCCTCGTGCGACGCCTTGCACAAGGGGCCCAGGCATCCGGGCGGCCCCCCCCAGCTCCTCCCACAGGCCCTGCCGCCCGCTCCCCCCCCACATGTGCGAAGCCCTCGTGCGACGCCTTGCACAACCCTCGTGCGACGCCTTGCACAACCCTCGTGCGACGCCTTGCACGAGGGGCCCAGGCGTCCGGGCGGCCCCCCCAGCTCCTCCCACAGGCCCTGCTGTCCGCTCCCCCCCCACGTGTGCGAAGCCCTCGTGTGACACCTTGCACAACCCTCGTGCGACGCCTTGCACAACCGTCGTGCGACGCCTCGCACGGGGGCCCCGGCGCCGGCCGTACCTCCACGAAGACGAAGCAGGGGACGATGGCGACGCTGCGCTTCAGCTCCCGCTCGGGGGCCGCCATGGCGGGGGGGGGGGCCGGGCCGGGCCCCCCCTCGGGGGGCGACGCTCGTGCGAAGGCGGGCGGCTCCCTCGCACGCGCTGGTGCAAGGCCAGGTCAGGCCCGTGGGGGGGGCTCCTTGCACGCGCTTGTGCAAGCCGGGGGGGGCTGGAGCCCCCAGATCCCCCCCCCGGGGGGTCCCAACCCCCCATCCGCCCCCCTCCAGGCCCGGGACCCCCCCGAGCCCCCCCCAGGCCCCCGAATCCCCCCCAATCCTCCCCAAAGCCCCGCTGCCCCCCCCCCGGACGCCCCCGGCTCTCACCTGCCTCCTTCAAGCGGCGGCCATTGCCGAGGGGGGGGCGGGGGGGCGGCGGCGGCGCTGTCGCGACAGAGGCATCGCGATACCGCCGCGCCGGGGCGGCGGCAGCGGATTGGACCCAGGCGTCCGGGCAGCCCCCTCCTCTCCCTCCCCCTCCCCCGCACCGCCCCCCCCTCCCCCGCAGGGCCCAGGCGTCCGGGTGCCCCCTCCCATCCGCCGCCCCGATGGGGGGGGTGGGGCGGTTCGGGGGGGGGGGGACTCACATGGGGGGGCGGTTTAGGGGGGCCTTTAACTGCCCCCCCCCAAACGGGGGCGCCGGACGCCTGGGCCCCCCGTGACCCCCCCCCCGAGGTGACGTGGTGCCCCCCCCAAGGGACCCAGGGGTCCGGGGACCCCCCGCCCCCGAGAGAAAAGGGGGCGTGGCCTGACGTGGGCGTGGTCTCGGGTAGCCCCGCCCACGGCCCCCCCCCGGACTCCTGGCCCCCCCCAGGGAGGATTTGGGGGCCGGGCAGCGCCCCAGGCTGCGGGCACCGTAATGCACCTAAAAGCAGCGCCAGACGCTGCGACAATGTAACACGATGTAGCCGCTGCTGCTGTAGCGGGGGCTACCGTAATGCATGTAGTAGCAGAGCAGCACCGGCACTTTAGCACACATGAGAGGGTACCGCTACCGTAGTGCCTCTAAGAGCATGTGCAGGATGGAGGAACGTACCGCCACGCACCAGAGGGTCTCTGCCGTATTACACCGAATAGCCCAGCGTTACCGTGATGCACCACGCACACGGGAGCGGGCTCCCCGGGGCGATGCCGCCCCATCCCGGCCCAGGGCAGCGGGAGGTCCAGGCCCGCCCCGGGGGCGGCGCAACCCGGCCCAGAGCAGCACCGAAACCGCCCTCGCTGCCCTCACCATCCCCACCCCGGCACCGGCTGCGCGCTGTCGACCTCGCCCGCTTTTATAGCCCGGGCCGGGCTGGGCGCCGACCAATGGGCTGCTGCCGCCACGCCCCCTCCGCGCGCCCCTTCCTCGCGGCCTATCGCGTCGCGGCGTGCGTGGGCAGCGCCCCGGATTGGCGGGGAGGCGCGGGGGCGGTGCGAGCCCCGCCCCTCCCTCACCGCCCCGCCCCCGTGGGCGGGGCCCCGAGTGCGCAGGCGCGGAGGGGCGGGGCGACGCAGGTGCCGGGGGCGGGGCTTGGACAGGTGCGGCCCCGCCCCCGCCAGGTGCGGGCGGGGCGGCGGCGCCCAGGTGCGGCGGGTCACGTGGGCGCGGCGGGGGCGGGGCGAGCGGCCGGAGCGACGGACGGGCCGGAGCGGAGCGGGGCGGTGAGCGGCGCCCCTCCCCCCCGGGGGGGCCCCGGCGTCCGGGGCGGGGGGGGGAGGGAGGGGCGGCGC
Organism: Dromaius novaehollandiae; assembly: GCF_036370855.1. Lineage (NCBI taxonomy): Eukaryota > Metazoa > Chordata > Aves > Casuariiformes > Dromaiidae > Dromaius > Dromaius novaehollandiae. The sequence continues at coordinate 2,772 of NW_026991396.1, read as the reverse complement.
GGGCCGGTCCCGGCGGACCTTGACCCCGCTCGGACGCCTGGGCCCCGCTGGGGCCGCCCCGCCCGGCGCCCGGGGCGCTTCCGCGTGCTGGGACCGGCCGCGGGGGGAGCCGATCCCCGGGACCCGCCGGGATCTGCCGGGATCCGCCGGGGGGAGGCGGCCCCGGTCGCGGAGCCTCCCCGGGATCGGGTGCGGTTGAGCCGGAGCCCAGTCGGGGGGCGGCTGGGGGGGGCAGTGCCGGACACGGGGATCCGCTGGGATCGGGGGGGGGGGGCAGTCCCGGGTGAGGGGATCTGCTGGGATCAGCTGTGGTAGCAGCAGTGCCCGATCCCAGAGATTGGCAGGGTCCCAGTTCCCAGGGATCCCCAGGGATCGGTTGCGGTGGTTGTTGGCAGACCCCGTTCGCAGGGATCCCAGGGATCGGCAGGGTCCCACCTCACAGGGATCCACTGGGATCGGTTACGGTGCTCGCGGGCAGTCCCCATTCCCAGGGATCCGCTGGGATCGGCTGTGGGGGGGAGCCAGTCCCGGTTCGGGGCGATCCGCTGGAACAGTGGTGGGGAGCCCCCCGCCTGCAGGTGGATCCGCTGGGATCGGCCGGGGGGGAGCCAATCCTGAGGCGCGTTGATCCCGGGATCGGTTGTCACCAGGATGTGCCACGGCAGGGATCGCACCCCGCTCCAGGGGATCTGCTGGAGGGGCTCCCCGCTGCCCAGCGCCCGCTGGGATCCGGCCTCCATCTAGGTAGACGGGGGGGGGTCCTGGAGGAATCCAGTGGATCCCTCGGTCCCGACCAGGGGGGCAGAGCAGGCAGCCGGGTCGGGGGGGTTGGGGGATCCCAGGGGGGTTGGGGATGTTTGGAGGGATCCAGGGTTTGGGGGGGGATCCCGGGGGGGGGTTGGGGATGTTTGGGGGGATCCCGGTGGGGGTTGGGGGGATCCTGGAGCCTTCAGGGGGGATCCAGGGAGGCTGGGGGGGCCTGGGGGGGATCCAGGGGTTGCTTGGGTGTCACAGGAGTGTTTTGGGGGGGGTCAAGGCTTCCCGGGGGGGTTGGGGGGGTCCGGGGGGGTTTCTGGGGTCCCCGGGGTGTTTCGGGGGTGCTTGGGGGATCCCCAGGAGTGACCGGGGGGGCTGGGGGGGTCCCCAGCTGTGTCAGGATCCTGGGGGGAGTTCAGGGGGGTCCCAGGGAGCTCTGGGGGTGTTTGGGGGGGGGTCCCAGTCGGTTCTGGGGGTCCTGGGGTGTTTTGGGGGGGGGGTTCGGGGGTCCCAGTCGGTTCTGGGGGTCCCTGGGTGCCCTGGGGGGGTCCCGGGGGGTCTCCAGGAGGCCGCTGACGACCCCCCCGCAGGACCCCCCCCCCCGGAGCTGCCCCCCATGGCAGGAGCCCCGTGCCTGGCCCTGGCCCTGGCCCTGCCCTGCCTGGCCCTGGCCCAGAGTAGGTACCAGCCGGACGCCTGGGCCCCTTCCTGCGGGGGGGGGGGGGGGCTGGTTTCGGGAGTGCCGGACACCTGGGCCCCTTCCTGGGGGGGGGGGGGGCTGGTTTCGGGAGCGCCGGACGCCTGGGCCCCTTCCTGGGGTGGGGGTAGGGGGCAGTTTCGGGAGCGCCGGACGCCTGGGCCCCTTCCCGGGGCAGGGGGGGGCGGTTTCGGGGGCGGGTGCCAGCGCGGGGTGGGGCCCTGACTCACCCCTGGGTGCTCACGGGTGCCTCGGGGGGGGGGGGGGGGGCCGGACGCCTGGGCCCCTTCGGCCAGGGGCGGGGGGGGAATGGCTGCTCTGCGTGGGGGGTCCCGGACGCCTGGGCCCCCCCAATCCCCCGTGACACCCCCATTGCTCCCAGCGTCTCCCAGTATGACCAGTAACAGCACGACGGCTGGCGGCGGCGGGGGCCTCTCGGTGAGTGGGGGGGGGGCTGGGGGTGCCACAGAGGCCCCCCAGGTTTGGGGGCACCTGGGGGGCCCTAAGGTGCCTTTTGGGGAGGGGCAGCCTGGCGGGGGGGGGCTGGGGGGGTCCCCAGGGTATTTGGAGGGGTCCCCAGGGTGTCGGGGGTCCCTGGGAAGTTTGGGGGGTGCTGGGAGGGGTTGGGGGGTCCCTGGGGAGGTTTGGGGGGGTCCCGCTGGATCCCTAGGAGGTTTGGGGGTCCCCAGGGTGTCAGGGAGGTTTGGGGGGGTCCCTGGGAGGTCAGGGGGGTCCCCAGGGTGTCAGGGAGGTTTGGGGGGGTCCCCAGGGTCCCCCCAGGGTGTTGGGGAGTCCCTAGGAGGCCTGGGAGGGCCTTGGGGGGGGTGTCTCAAGGGGTTTGGGGGGGGTCCCAAGGTGTCCCCGGGAGGTTTGGGGGGTCCCTGGATATTTGGGGGGGGGTCCCCGGGTTTGGGGGAGCCCTGGAGAGGGGCTTGGGGGGGTCCCCGGGGTGCTGGGGGTCCCAGGCTGTCCCCAGGGGCTTGGAGGGGTCGCTGGGGTGCCGGGGGCCCCCAGCCATTTTGGGGGGCCCTGGGTCTGTCCCCGGGGGCTTGGAGGGGTCCCTGGGGTGCCGGGGGTCCCCATCCGCTTTGGGGGGGGCCTGGGGGCCGTCCCCAGGGGCTTGGGGGGGTCACCGGGGTGCTGGGGGTCCCCAGGCCATTTCGGGGGGGCCCTGGGTCTGTCCCCAGGGGCTTCTGGGGGGGTCCCTGGGGGGTCAGAGGGGTCCCCAGGGTGCTGGGGGTCCCAGGCTGTCCCCAGGGGCTTGGGGGGGGGTCCCCGGGGTGCTGGGGGTCCCAGGCCATTTCAGGGGGGCCCTGGGT
>NW_026991395.1:20000-22500 GCF_036370855.1 Dromaius novaehollandiae | reverse complement strand
GAGCCTCCCCGCTGCTGCCGCCCGCCCCCCGCCTCCCGCTCTGTCCAGCGCCGCGGAAGGGCGCTTCCCCACCGCCCCCCCCCCACCCGGCTCCAGCCGACTCCCCCGAGGATCCCGCTGCCGTCACCGGGAGCGGGCTAGGGGGAAGGTGAGCCGGGGGGGGAGGAGGGGGGGGGAGGCCCCCCGCGGCGGAGGGGGAGCGTCCGGCGGGAGGGACGGACGACGACGGCGGCGGAGGGGCCGGCCCGCGTCGCGGGCGGGCGACGGCGCGCAAGCGGGACCCCGGAGTGGAAGGGCCTGCCTCCCGGCCCTGGCGAGCGAGGCGCCGCGCGAGAGCGAGCGAGCCCGTGGGCGCGTGCCGGGGGCAGGGCCGGCGGGCCGCGCGAGCCCGCCGCGAGGAAGAGGGGTTACGGGCCCCCGTGGCATTCCGAAACCTGTGCCGGCCCGCCGCCGGGCCGCCGCCGGGCCGCCGCGCCTCGCTGCCGATGCCGACGGCACCGGACACCGGTGTGGCCCCCCCGCCCGCCGCGTCCCGGCTGCCGCGCGCGCGTACCCGAGTTCGCCTGTCCCGCACTCTGCGCCGCGGGGCCGAGCACGGGGCTCGGCCCGCCGGCGGGTGCACGGCCCTCCCGAGGCCGCGCTCGCTCGCCGAGAGCCCGCTGCCGATTCCACCGCTGCCGGTGGGGGACCGCCTCCCCCCGTCTCTCCCCTCTCGCCTCTGCTGGTGCCCGCTCCGCTGCCGGTGCCCGTCTCCGGGAGCCGCGGCCCGCCCCCCCCGCCCCCCCACCCCACGGCGCTCCGCTGCCGCTGGGGGGGAAGGGGAAGGGGGGGGGGTCCGGCCCAGGGGAGGGCCCGGCGGGAGCGGGCGGCAGTGCGTGTGAGGGGCGGCGGGGCTTGGCTACTCCCCGGCGCCCGCGGGAGAGGAAGCGGCGGGCGCGGAGGCGAGGGAGACGGCCCTCCGGGTTGGGACGGGTCCCACGGGTCCCCACCCCTAAGCTGTGGGGGGCGGACCCGCGGCGGGCTGCGGCGGAGCAGCCCGTCCGCAGAGACCTGCGGGGGCAGGCGTTCCGGGATGGCGCGCGGGGCGGGCGCCGGGCCCCCGAGCGGGGGGCGTCGCGTTGAGGCCAAGCGAGGCGACGGTTCGTGCCCGAGTGGGCGGCCCGAGCCACGGCTCTCCTCCCGGGTGCAGCTGCCACCCGGCGCCGGGTTACTGAGGGAAACCCCGGGCCCTGGGAGGAGGACGAGGTCGTGGCGGCGGGTGTCGGGCGCACCCCGCGGGCGGACGCTCCGCCGAGGGGCGCGGGGGCCGGCTGGCGGGTGCCGGGTTCCCCCTCCGCGTCCCGTCTCGTCGCCGCTGCCGAGGCTGCCGCCGTCGCCGCGAGGCGGCGGCGGCCCGGTGGCGGGCGGCGGCGGGGGAGGCACCCCCGCGGGGATTTCAGGTCGTTTCCCTCACCCCAGGGCCAGGTACCTAGCGCCCGCGCTTCTCCTGCCCCCCCCTCGGTGACCCACCCGTGTGGTCCCGTGTGCCAGCGTGCTCCTCCCGGGTGCCGCACCGTGCGCGCCGCACCGGCCGTGCCTTCCCCCCCCCGCCTCGGCTTCCCCCCACCCCGGTCCTTCCTCCCCCGCGGTGGGGGTGGGGGGGGCGGGGAGGGAGGGAGCGAGCGAGAGAGGGGAGAGGGCCTCCGGCCACCGCGGCCGCCGGCAGCCGCCCCGGGCAGGGATGGCCATGGGCCCCGGGCTCCGGGCCCGAGGGTTCTCGGTTGGAGAGCCGGGCGGAGGTTTAAAGACTCGGGCGGCCCGATGCGACTCGCGGAGGCGGCCGGGCGTGCTGCCGGAGGGCCGGGGGGTCGGCGCGCGCGGGCGCCGCGCCCCCCCATGCCAGCCGGCGCGCCCCGCGCTCGCCCCGCGGGCAGCCGGGACGGAGAGGGGTTACCCTGCCCCCTCTCTCCGCGGTCTGGTCTCGGCGGAGAGACGCCGCGCGGTCGGCCTAGTTGCCGGCCTGCCTCGAGCGTTGCGAGCCGGGCGCGAGCGCGTGCTCGCCGCCGGGAGGGCGAGCCCCCACCGCGGGTGGTGCGGGCGCCGAGCCTCCGCGCGTCTCCTCCTTCTCCCTGGCCGGTGCTTCTGGGTCTTCCGCCGTGGCCGCCGTCGGCGGCGCCCTACCCTACGCGCCCGCCCCGGCACTCTGCCGTCCGGGGCGCCCGCCTCGCTCTGCCCCGCCCGGCTCCGCCAGGCAGCGGGGGGGCGGTGGTGGGGCGGCGGCGGGGGCGGCCCGCCCCGCTCTCCGCGTGGAGACGGGGAGAGCGGGCGCCGTCCCCGTCCGTGCCGCCTTGCCCGCCTGCCCGCCGCCGGGCGTCTGTCCGCGGAGGGGACGGGCGAGCGCGTGGCGTCACCCGCGAGGCGGTGTGTGCGGGCGCGCGGGGGTGTGGGCGCCGCGGCGGCGGCGGCGGCGGCGGTCGAGCCGGAGGGCCGGCGAGGCGAGCGAGGAGCTGGGAAGCGCGGG
>NW_026991395.1:10000-12500 GCF_036370855.1 Dromaius novaehollandiae | reverse complement strand
CCGGGGAACGTGAGGGAACAAGCAGGCTTGGCGGCGGCGAAAAGGCGGGCGGGGGGGGGGGGGGGGCGCGGGGGGGGCCGGCGGGCGGACGGCGCGAGAACCGATTAAAAAAAAAAAAAAAGGCGCGAACGGCGCGGGTTCGCACACAAGCACCCTCCGCTGCCTTGTTGGGGGGGGGGGGCGGGGGGCGCGCGCCAGGCGCGGTATCACGGGTTGTTGGCGGGCCAGTGCCGCCCTGCCCCGCTGACGGCGCCTGTGTGGAGTGTGTGTTTGTGTGCGCGCGTGCCCCGCCCCGGGGCCCCCCTGCTGCCTCGGGGCGCCGGTCAGCCCGGGGTCAGGGATTTCTGCTGAGGCGGGGCGTTGGAAGCAGTGCGAGGGGAGCAAGGCAGGCACCAGGAAAGGGAGGGGGTAAGGGGCGGCAGCGGCCAGGCAAGAAGAAAGAAAGAAAGGAAGAAAGAGGAAAAGAAAGAAAGGAATAAAAGGCAGACAGACAGACAGACAGACAGACAGACAAGACCTAGAGACCTAGATTCGTAAGTGAGCACCTTCCCCTGCTGTAGGACCGCGTGCCGGGGCGGGGCGGGGCGGGGGGGGGGGGGGGGGCACCGCGCTCCCACACAGAAAACCGAGAAAAATCAGCAAGGCAGGAAAAGGAGGGGAAAAGACGCGCGTGCTCGGAAACGCAAAGAAACAAGAGCAAACCCGAAAAACAACACGACCCCAAAAAGAAGCGAGCGGAACCCCTTGCCCCGAAAGAAACGAACAAACAAACAAGCGAAGCGCTCGAGCCGGGGGGGGGGGGGGGGGGGGCGGACGACCGGGGGTGCGCGGCGGGCCGTCCCGGTAGCGGCCGGCGCAGCGGGTCCGCCGTGGCAGCGGCCGGCCCACGCCCCCGGGCCTGGGAGGCTGCCTTGGCGGCGGCCAGAGGGTCTACCGGCTCCGGGAGTCTCGGAGGGGCGAGCCGGTCGACGCGGCTCCGCTGGGTCTCGCGGAGGCGAGCAGGTCGACCTGGATCCGGGGGTCGCGGAGGGGCGAGCTGGTCGACCGGGCTCCGCGAGGCTGCCTGGGGCGCGCGGCGTGCCGGTCTACCCGGCTCCGGGCTTGGGGCTCGGCCAGCCGGTCGACCGGGCTCCGGGAGGCGCGAGGAAGTGGCAGGCCGTCTCCCGGGTCCGCCTCCCACGCTGTCAGCAGGTCTACCCGGCTCCGGCGAGACTTGGCCGCCCTTCGGGGTGGTGACCGGTAGACCTGTTTCCCCCGGCTTTCCTCTGGAGCGGCGAAAGGGGTCGCTCTGCGTCGCTGCCTCCAGTTACGTCATCGTAGACGTGGGCCATTCCCGCGCCCCTCCCCGGTAGGAGGGGCGGGTGTCCTTTGGCTCTCCGGCGCCGCCTGACTTAGCGGTACGACTGTAGGGGAGAGAGGTGAGCAACCACTCACCTTCCGGAGACTGGCTCCCGGGCGCCCCCTGCGCATGCAGCCGACTTGCGAGAGGGGTGAGGCGGCCTGTGAGGGCAGGCAGGAGCGGTCCCGTCCCGGTTCTCTCCACCGGAGCGCGCTTGGTGCGGCGGCCTCCCGGCAGCTCCCTGGCAGCCCCGCGAGCGTGTCCCAGGTGCCAGGAAGCGCGGAGAGCGGGCTCGCCGGCGGCTAGTGGCTGGAGCGCGGGTTGGCCCGGCGAGAGCGAGAGTGAGAGCGAAGGGGGGCACGGGGGTGCCCCGTGCGGCTCCGGCTTCGGGGTTCTCCGCCGCAGGCAGCGCGGGGCGATGCCAGCGCTCCGGCTGCCGATCCCATCCCTACCCGCACGCAGCGCCCGCTGAGGCGTCCCGGGACACGTCGCAGAGGCCCCTCGGCGGGCCGGTGCTTCCCTGCTCGCCCTGTCCCAGGGAGCGCGGGGGGGTGGCCGGTGTTCAGGCTCGAGCGGGCACCTCTGGCAGACGCTGCTCCCTCACCCCCACGCAGCGCCCGCCGCTGGCTGCCTCCTCGGTGGCCACGCCGGGCAGGGCAGTTGGCTCAGGACCTGACCGATCTCGATCGATCGATGAGGCCGTTCGGGTCGCGTCGGAGAGGGCCCCCGGCGGGTCGGCTCTTCCGTGCTCCCCGTCACAGGGTGCGCGGCGGTGTCCGATGTTCAGGCAGGGGGGTCTCCTCTCCAGCGCGCGCCCCGTGGTGTGCGAGGTGCTGCCCGCTGGAGCGGCGAGGGGCCGCTTTCCTCGGGCTTCTTTCACCGAACCCGGCTCTGCGAGGCCGAGTGGCCCTGTGAGCTCCCAGGCGTCCGAAAAACCTGCGCGAGGCGTCGGCGATGGTCCCAGCCCCGGGTCGCCGGGTGCCGGCCGCAAGCAGCTCGATGGGTGGGGGTGGCGAACCGAGAAGCAGGGGCGAGTTGGGTGCCAGCCCACCCCCCTGGGTGTGCCGCGGGGGCACCGTGCTGCGCGGAAAAAAAGCGAGGGCCGGGGGCGTCCGCCCCCCGCCGCCTAGAGCTGCCGGACCCCCCGCCTGCTGCGGAGCG
>NW_026991394.1:0-34066 GCF_036370855.1 Dromaius novaehollandiae | reverse complement strand
GGCCCCCCATCCCCCATCCCAAGGGGCCCAGGCGTCCGGCTCCCCCCATCCCCCCCCCACCAAGGGGCCCAGGCGTCCGGGCCCCCCCATCCCCCCACCAAGGGGCCCAGGCGTCCGGCCCCCCCCATCCCCCCCCCACCAAGGGGCCCAGGCGTCCGGCCCCCCCATCCCCCCCCATCCCAAGGGGCCCAGGCGTCCGGGCTCCCCCCATCCCCCCCCCACCAAGGGGCCCAGGCGTCCGGGCCCCCCCCATCCCCCACCAAGGGGCCCAGGCGTCCGGGCCCCCCCATCCCCCCCCACCAAGGGGCCCAGGCGTCCGGCCCCCCCCATCCCCCCCCCACCAAGGGGCCCAGGCGTCCGGGCTCCCCCCATCCCCCCCCACCAAGGGGCCCAGGCGTCCGGGCTCCCCCATCCCCCCCCCCAAGGGGCCCAGGCGTCCGGACCCCCCATCCCCCCCCCCAAGGGGCCCAGGTGTCCGGCCCCCCCCACTCCCCTCCCCCCACCAAGGGGCCCAGGCGTCCGGGCCCCCCCCATCCCCCCCCACCAAGGGGCCCAGCGTCCGGGCCCTCACCGCTCTCCCCCTCCCCCCCCCCGGGTCCTCCCTTGGCTCCGCCCCCCCCCCCCCCAGAGCAGAGGTCACAGGTCAGAGGTCGGGGTCGGAGGTCGGAGGTCGCAGCATGGCCGGCGCCGCCCTGGGGGGGCTGCTGCTGCTCGCAGGTGAGGGGGGGCGGTTATGGGGCCCGGGGGGGCGGTTATGGGGCTGGGGGGCAGTTTGGGGGCTGGGGGGGGCAGTGGGAGGGTGGTTATGGGGCAGTGGGGGGGCAGTTGGGGAGTTGGGGGGGCAGTTATGGGGCTGGGGGGGCAGTTATGGGGCCGGGGGGGCAGTTGGGGGGCTGGGGGGGGCAGTTATGGGGCTGGGGGGGCAGTTATGGGGCCGGGGGGGCTGGGGGGGCAGTGGGGGGGCAGTTATGGGGCTGGGGGGGCAGCTATGGGGCTGGGGGGCAGTTGGGGGGCAGCGGGGGGCAGTTATGGGGCTGGGGGGGCAGCTATGGGGCCGGGGGGGCAGTTATGGGGCTGGGGGAGGCAGTTGGGGGGCTTCGGGGGGTGGTTATGGGGCTGGGGGGGCAGTTATGGGGCCGGGGGGGCAGTTGGGGGGCTGTGGGGGGTGGTTATGGGGCCGGGGGGGGCAGTTGTGGGGCTGCGGGTGTTGCTTATGGGGCCGGGGGGGCAGCTATGGGGCTGGGGGGGCAGTTGGGGGGCTGTGGGGGGTGGTTATGGGGCCCGGGGGGGCAGTTATGGGGCTGGGGGGTGGTTATGGGGCAGTGGGGGGCAGTTGGGGGGCTGCGGGGGGTGGTTATGGGGCCGGGGGGGGCAGCAGGGGGTGGGGGGCAGTTGGGGGGCAGATGGGGGCTGGGGGGAGGTGGGGGCAGTTATGGGGCAGTGGAGGGGGCAGTTTTGGGGCTGGGGGGCGGTTATGGGGCCGGGGGGGCAGTTGGGGGGCAGTTGGGGGGCTGCGGGGGGTGGTTATGGGGCAGCGGGGGGGCAGTTGGGGGCTGCGGGGGGCAGTTATGGGGCTGGGGGGCAGCTATGGGGCCGGGGGGGCAGTTATGGGGCTGGGGGAGGCAGTGGGGGGGCTGCGGGGGGTGGTTACGGGGCAGTGGGGGGCTGTGGAGGGGGCAGTTGGGGGTGGTTATGGGGCTGGGGCAGTTATGGGGCTGGGGGAGGCAGTTGGGGGGCTGCGGGGGGTGGTTATGGGGCTGGGGGGGCAGTTGGGGGGCTGGGGGGGCAGTTATGGGGCCAGGGGGGCAGTTATGGGGCTGGGGAGGCAGTTATGGGGCTGGGGGGCAGTGGGGGGCAGTTGGGGGCCTGGGGGGGCAGCTATGGGGCTGGGGGAGGCAGTTGGGGGCAGTTATGGGGCAGTTGGGGGTGGGGGGGCAGTGGGGGGGGCAGTTATGGGGCAGCTATGGGGCGGGGGGGGCAGTGGGGGGGCAGTTATGGGTCTGGGGGGCAGTTGGGGTCTGGGGGGGCAGTGGGGGGGCAGTTATGGGTCTGGGGGGCAGTTGGGGGTCTGGGGGGGCAGTTGGGGGGCAGCTATGGGGCCGGGGGGGCAGTGGGGGGGCAGTTATGGGTCTGGGGGGCAGTTGGGGGTCTGGGGGGGCAGTTGGGGGGCAGTTATGGGGCCGGGGGGGCAGTTATGGGGCAGCTATGGGGCCGGGGGGCAGTTGGGGGCCTGGGGGGGCAGTGGGGGGGCAGTTATGGGTCGGGGGGGCAGTTGGGGGTCTGGGGGGGCAGTTGGGGGGCAGCTATGGGGCAGCGGGGGGGCAGTTGGGGGCCTGGGGGGGCAGTGGGGGGGCAGTTATGGGTCGGGGGGGCAGTTGGGGGTCTGGGGGGGCAGTGGGGGGGCAGTTATGGGTCGGGGGGGCAGTTGGGGGTCTGGGGGGGCAGTTGGGGGGCAGCTATGGGGCAGTGGGGGGGCAGTTATGGGGCCGGGGGGGCAGTGGGGGGGCAGCTATGGGGCAGCGGGGGGGCAGTTGGGGGTCTGGGGGGGCAGTGGGGGGGCAGTTATGGGTCTGGGGGGCAGTTGGGGGTCTGGGGGGGGCAGTGGGGGGGCAGCTATGGGGCAGCTATGGGGCAGCTATGGGGCAGGGGGGTCGCCCCCCCCCAGCGCTCTTGGCCCCCCCCAGCTCTGCCCCCGGCCGCAGCCAACCCGCCCCCCCCCGGTGAGCGGGGCCCAACTGGGACGGGGGGGGGGGAACTGGGAGGGGGGAGGGGGAACTGGGAGGGGGGGGTCCCAAACTGGGAGGGGGGAGGGGGAACTGGAACGGGGGGGGAACTGGGACGGGGGGGAACTGGGACGGGGGCCCAACTGGGACGGGGGGGGGGGAACTGGGGGGGGGGGAACTGGGATGGGGGGAGGGGACCCAAACTGGGATGGGGGGGGAGGGGGAACTGGGAGGGGGGAGGGGACCCAAACTGGGATGGGGGGGGAGGGGGAACTGGGAGGGGGGAGGGGACCCAAACTGGGAGGGGGGAGGGGGAACTGGGAGAGGGGGGACCCAAACTGGGAGGGGGGAGGGGGAACTGGGAGAGGGCGGACCCGAACTGGGAGGGGGGAGGGGGAACTGGGAGAGGGCGGACCCGAACTGGGAGGGGGGAGGGGGAACTGGGAGGGGGAGGGGGAGGGGACCCGAACTGGGAGGGGGGAGGAGGAACTGGGACGGGGGGGGAACTGGGATGGGGGGGACCCAAACTGGGAGGGGGGAGGGGGAACTGGGGGGGGGTCCCAAACTGGGAGGGGGGGGGGAACTGGGAGAGGGAGGGGGAACTGGGACGGGGGAGGGGGAACTGGGGGGGTGGGGACCCAAACTGGGAGGGGGGGGGAACTGGGATGGGGGGAGGGGGAACTGGGAGAGGGGGGGACCCAAACTGGGAGGGGGGAGGGGGAACTGGAATGGGGGGGGGACCCAAACTGGGAGGGGGGAGGGGGAACTGGGACGGGGGGGGGCCCAAACTGGGAGGGAGGGGGAAGGGGAAACTGGGCAGGGGAGAACTGGGATGGGGGGGAACTGGGATGGGGGGAGGGGGAACTGGGAGAGGGGGGGTCCCAAACTGGGACGGGGGGGGAACTGGGAGAGGGGGGGTCCCAAACTGGGAGGGAGGGGGGAGGGGAAACTGGGCGGGGGGGAACTGGGAGGGGAGAGCCCAAACTGGGATGGGGGAGGGGGAACTGGGAGAGGGGGGGTCCCAAACTGGGAGGGGGGAGGGGGAACTGGGAGAGGGGGGGTCCCAAACTGGGGCGGGGGGGGGAACTGGGAGGGGGAGGGGACCCAAACTGGGATGGGGGAGGGGGAACTGGGAGAGGGGGGGTCCCAAACTGGGAGGGGGGAGGGGGAACTGGGACGGGGGGAACTGGGAGGGGAAACTGGGGGGGGGGGAACGGGGACGGGGGGAGCCCAAACTGGGAGGGGGAACTGGGAGAGGGGGGGTTCCAAACTGGGAGGGGGGAGGAGGAACTGGGATTGGGGGGGGTGAACCCCAAACTGGGACTGGGAGCCTCAAACTGGGATGAAATGACCCAAACTGGGAGAGGGGGGACCCCAAACTGGGATGAAATGACCCAAACTGGGAGGGCGGGACCCCAAACTGGGATTGGGGACCCCAAACTGGGATGAGGGACCCCAAACTGGGATGAAATGACCCAAACTGGGAGAGGGGGGGACCCCAAACTGGGCCGGGCCGGGTCTATACTGGGATGGGGGGGGGGCTCCGCTCCCCTCCCCCCCCAGGGCCCAGGCGTCCGGGTGTGACCCTGCCCCTCCCCCCAGATGTCCCCAACCCCTTCTACTACGGTGAGCTGGGGACACTGGTGTCACTGGGGGGACACTGGGGGCACTGGGGACACTGGTTGGCGGGATGTTGGGGACACTGGTGACACTGGGGGGGCATTGGGGACACTGGTGTCACTGGGGGACACTGGGGGCACTGGGGACACTGGTTGGAGGGATGTTGGGGACACTGGTGACACTGGGGGGGCATTGGGGGCACTGGGGACACTGGTTGGAGGGATGTTGGGGACACTGGTGTCACTGGGGGGGCATTGGGGACACTGGTGTCACTGGGGGACACTGGGGGCACTGGGGACACTGGTTGGCAGGATGTTGGGGACACTGGTGTCACTGGGGGGACATTGGGGACACTGGTGTCACTGGGGGACACTGGGGGCACTGGGTGGGGGATATTGGGGGCACTGGTGACACTGGGAGGGAAATTGGTGACACTGGAGGGATGTTGGGGACACTGGGGGGACACTGGGGACACTGGGGGGGATGTTGGGGACACGGGTGTCACCGGGAGGGACGTTGGGGGTGGGGTGTCACCAGGGGGACGTTGGGGACACCGGTGTCACCGGGGGGGGACGGTGGGGACACGGGTGTCACCGGAGGGGACATCAGGGACAGGGTGGCACCGGGGGGACATTGGGGACACCGGTGTCGCTGGGAGGGACATCGGGGATGGGGTGACACCGGGGGGGTGTTGGGGACACGGGTGTCACCGGAGGGGACGTCAGGGATGGGGTGGCACTGGGGGGACGTTGGGGACACGGGTGTCACCAGGAGGGATGTCAGGGATGGGGTGGCACCGGGGGGGGATATTGGGGACACCGGTGTCACCAGGGGGGTGTTGGGGATGGGGTGGCACTGGGGGGATGTTGGGGACATGGGTGTCACCGGGGGGGGTGTTGGGGACACCAGTGTCACCAGGAGGGACGGCAGGGACGGGGTGTCACTGGGGGGGACGTTGGGGACACGGGTGTCACTGGGAGGGACATCGGGGATGGGGTGACACCGGGGGGATGTTGGGGACATGGGTGACACCGGGGGGGGTGTTGGGGACACGGGGGTCCCCTCGGCGGGTTGGGGACGCCTTGGGGACAGCCGTGTCCCCCCCAGACTGGCACCGCCTCCGCGTGGGGGGGCTGGTGGTGGCCGCCGTCCTCTGCGTCCTCGGCGTCATCGTCCTCTTCAGTGAGTGACGGCGGGGACCCAGGGGGGGGACGTGGCACCTGGGGGGGCCCGTGTCACCTGGGGGGGACATGTCACCTGGGGGGGGTCCTGTGTCACCTGGGATGTCCCCGTGTCACCCAAGGGGGTCCTGTGTCACCTCGGGGGGGTCCTGTGTCACCCGGGGTGTCCCCATGTCACCTGGGGGGGACATGTCACCTCGGGGGGGGTCCTGTGTCACCTGGGATGTCCCCGTGTCACCCAAGGGGGCCTGTGTCACCTCGGGGGGGTCCTGTGTCACCTGGGGTGTCCCCATGTCACCTGGGGTGGACATGTCACCTTGGGGGGGTCCTGTGTCACCTGGGATGTCCCCGTGTCACCCAAGGGGGCCTGTGTCACCTGGGGAGGCCCTATGTCACCTGGGGGGGCCCTGTGTCACCTGGGGTGTCCCATGTCACCTTGGGGGTCCTGTGTCACCCAAGGGGTCCCTGTGTCACCAGGAGTGTCCCCATGTCACCTGGGGGGGGAATATGTCACCTCAGGGTGTCCCCATGTCACCTGGGGGGGCCCCGGTGGCACCTGGGGGGGGACATGTCACCTCGGGGGGGGTCCTGTGTCACCTGGGGTGTCCCCATGTCACCCAAGGGGGCCTGTGTCACCTGGGGGGGGGTCCTGTGTCACCTGGGGTGTCCCATGTCACCTTGGGGGTCCTGTGTCACCCAAGGGGGGGCCTGTGTCACCCGAGGTGTCCCTGTGTCACCTGGGGGGACATGTCACCTCAGGGTGTCCCCATGTCACCTGGGGGGGACATGTCACCCAAGGGGGGGTCCTGTGTCACCTCAGGGTGTCCCCATGTCACCTGGGGGGGCCCCATGTCACCCAAGGGGGTCCTGTGTCACCCGGGGTGTCCCATGTCACCTGGGGGGGTCATGTCACCTCGCGGGGGGACATGTCACCTCGGGGGGTCCCCGTGTTGCTTGGGGGGCCCTGTGTCACCTCGGGGGGGGACATGTCACCTCGGGGGGTCCCCGGGGCCGCTGGCGAGGGGTGACATGTCCCCTGTCCCCCCCCCCTTGTCCCTCCCCAGGCAGCAAGTGCAAGTGCGGCAGCAAGGGCAGGTAGGGGACACGGGGGGGGACAGGGGACATTGGGGGGGACAGGGGACATGAGGGGACACCATGGGACACAGGGGGGACAGGGGACACCGGGGGGGATGGCAGGGGACACTGAAGGTGAGGGGGGGCACTGGGGGGGACAGGGGACACCGGGGGACATGGGGGGGGACAGGGGACACAGGGGGGACCCTGGGGGGGGACAGGGGACACCAGGGGACATGGGAACAGGGGACATCACAGGGGGACACCAGGGGACACCGGGGGGACATGGGGGATGTGGGGACACTGGGGGGACACTGGAGGCACTGGGGGGACACGGGGACACTGGCAGGGATGGGGGACACTGGGGGGACATGGGGACACTGGGGGACATGGAGGGACACTGGGGGACATGGGGACACTGGGGGGACACTGGAGGCACTGGGGGGACATGGGGACACTGGGGGACATGGAGGGACACTGGGGGACATGGGGACACTGGGGAGACACTGGGGGACAAGGGAGGGACACAGGGGATTGGGGGACACTGGGGGACATTGGAGGCACTGGGGGACATGGGAGGGACATGGGGACACTGGGGGGACTGGGAGGGATGCAGGACACTGGGGGGACATGGGAGGGACATGGGGACACTGGGGGATGTGGGGACACTGGGAGGGATGAGGGGACACTGGGGGACATGGGGACATGGGGGACATAGAGACACTAGGGGGATGTGGGGACACTGGGAGGACACTGGGGAGACACTGGGGGACATGGGGGACATGGAGACACTGGGGGACATGGAGGGACATGGGGGACATGGGGACACTGGGGGACATGGAGGGACACTGGGGGGACACTGGGTGACACTGGGGGACACTGGAGGCACTGGGGGACATGGGGACACTGGGGAGACACTGGGGGACATGGGGACACTGGGGGAACATGGAGGGACACTGGGGGACATGGGGACACTGGGAGGGACATGGGGACACTGGGGAGACACTGGGGGACATGGGGACACTGGGAGGGACATGGGGACACTGGGGAGACACTGGGGGGGACACACAGCCACCACGGCGCTGCCCCCCACCCCAGTGTCACCCCTCCTTGTCCCCCCCCAGCCACCGCCACCGTCCCCCCCCGGAGATGTCCCACCTCGTCACCGCAGGTACCGCGTCCCCTCCCCCCCCCGAAGGGGCCCAGGCGTCCGGGCCACCCCCCCTCCCCCCCCACCGAGGGGCCCAGGCGTCCGGGTGACCCCCGTGTCCCTCCCCAGGAGCCGCCAGCACCTGCTGAGGGAGGGGACACGAGTGTCCCCCCGTGTCCCCAACGCCGGGAGGGACCCAGGCGTCCGGGCCGGCCCCGGTGGGGGGACACAGATTTGGGGGATTTTGCCCCAAAATTTATTCAGAAAAGGGAAATTGCTTTAAAAAATGTTAAAAAACAGTAAATGTGGTTATTGGGGGGGAGGGGACACATTGGGGACACCGGTGACGTTGGGGACGGGGGTGGCGGGGGGCTAATGGGGACGTTGGGGACACCAGGAGGGGACACGGGGCCAATGTGACATTGGGGATGGGGGTGACGTGGGGCTAATGGGGACGTTGGGGACACCAGGAGGTGACACAGGGCCAATGGTGACGTTGGGGACGGGGGTGACGTGGGGCTAATGGGGACGTTGGGGACACCAGGAGGGGACACAGGGATGTTGGGGACACTGGTGACATTGGGGACGGGGGTGGCGGGGGGCTAATGGGGATGTTGGGGACACCAGGAGGGGACACGGGGCCAATGGTGACATTGGGGACGGGGGTGACGTGGGGCTAATGGGGACATTGGGGACACCAGGAGGGGACACAGGGATGTTGGGGACACTGGTGACATTGGGGACGGGGGTGGCGGGGGGCTAATGGGGATGTTGGGGACACCAGGAGGTGACACGGGGCCAATGGTGACATTGGGGATGGGGGTGGCAGGGGGCTAATGGGGACATTGGGGACATCAGGAGGGGACGTGGGGCCAATGGTGACGTTGGGGACGGGGGCGATGGGCTAACGGGGACGTTGGGGACAATGCCAGGTGCATGGTGACACCAGGAGGGGACATGGGCGTTAACGGTGACACCGGGATGATGTCGGGCAGATGGCGATGCCAGGAGGGGACAAGGCAACATGGCCGATGTCCCCGTGTCCCTCAGGCACCCAGATCCTTGGTGACGTGGTGGCCGATGTCCCTCAGACACCCAGGTCCACGGTGACGCAGTGGCCGATGTCCCCATGTCCCTCAGGCACCCAGGGCCATGGTGACGCGGTGGCCAATGTCCTCACGTCCCTCAGGTGTCCAGGTCCGTGGTGACATGGTGGCTGATGTCCCCGTGTCCCTCTGGTGTCCAGGTCCATGATGAGGAGGTGGCTGATGTCCCCATGTCCCTCAGGCACCCACATCCACGGTGACATGATGGCCAATGTCCCCATGTCCCTCAGGCACCCACGTCCACAGTGACATGGTGGCCGATGTCCTCATGTCCCTCAGGTGTCCAGGTCCGTGGTGACATGGTGGCTGATGTCCTCTGGTGTCCAGGTCCATGGTGACATGGAGACCAATGTCCCCATGTCCCTCAGGCACCCAGGCCCACAGTGAGGTGGTGGCCGATGTCCTCATGTCCCTCAGGCGTCCAGGTCCACGGAGATGTGATGACCGATGTCCCCACGTCCCCGTGTCCCTCAGGCACCCGGGTCCATGGTGACATGATGACCAATATCTCCATGTCCCTCAAGCACCCAGGTCCACAGTGATGCAATGACCAGTGTCCCCATGTCCCTCAGGTCCTGGTGGCTGATATCCCCCATCCCGATGTTCCTCAGGTGCCCAGGTCCATGGTGACATGATGACCAATGTCCCCACATCCCTCAGGCACCCAAGCCCGTGGTGACCCAACGGCCAACATCTCCACGTCCCCGTGTCCCTCAGGCCCCCAGGTCCATGGTGACATGAGGACCAATGTCCCCACGTCCCTCAGGCACCCAGGCCCGTGGTGACCCAATGGCCAACGTCTCCATGTCCCCGTGTCCCTCAGGCCCCCAGGTCCATGGTGACATGAGGACCAATGTCCCCACGTCCCTCAGGCGCCCAAGCCCGTGGTGACCCAACGGCCAACGTCTCCATGTCCCCGTGTCCCTCAGGCACCCAGCTCCACAGTGACATGAGGACCAATGTCCAAATGTTCCTCAGGCGCCCAGGTCCATCATGATGTGATGGCCAATGTCCCCATGTCCCCGTGTCCCTCAGGCACTCAGGTCCATGGTGACGCAATGACCAATGTCCCCACGTCCCCATGTCCCTCAGGCACTCAGGTCCATGGTGACACAATGACCAATGTCCCCACGTCCCCATATCGCTCAGGTCCATGGTGGCTGACGCCCCCCATCCCCACGTCCCTCCCCACGTCCCTCAGGCGCCCGGGTCCACGGTGACGTGATGACCAATGTCCCCAGGTCCCTCAGGCCCATGGTGACCCAACGGCCAACATCTCCGTGTCCCTCAGGTCTGTGGTGACCCAACGGCCAACATCTCCCCGTCCCCGTGTCCCTCAGGCCCCCAGGTCTGTGGTGACATGATGACCAATGTCCAAATGTCCCTCGGGCACTTGGGTCCGTGGTGATGTGGTGACCAATGTCCCCACGTCCCTCAGGCACCCAGGCCCGTGGTGACCCAACGGCCAACATCTCCACGTCCCCGTGTCCCTCAGGCACCTGGGTGCATGGTGACATGACCAATGTCCCCACGTCCCTCAGGCACCCAGGTCCATGGTGACCCAACGGCCAACATCTCCACGTCCCCATGTCCCTCAGGCCCATGGTGACATGGCGGCTGACGTCCCCCATCCCCACGTCCCGCCCCACGTCCCTCAGGTGCCCAGGTCCATCATGACGTGATGCCCAATGTCCCCACGTCCCCGTGTCCCTCAGGTCCGTGGTGGCTGATGCCCAACGTCCCCATGTCCCTCAGGTCTGTGATGACCCAACGGCCAACATCTCCCCATCCCCGTGTCCCTCAGGTCCGTGGTGATGTGATGCCCAATGTCCCCACGTCCCCGTGTCCCTCAGGTCCGTGGTGATGTGATGCCCAACGTCCCCACGTCCCCGTGTCCCTCAGGTCCGTGGTGATGTGATGCCCAATGTCCCCACGTCCCCGTGTCCCTCAGGTCCGTGGTGATGTGATGCCCAACGTCCCCACGTCCCCGTGTCCCTCAGGTCCGTGGTGATGTGATGCCCAACGTCCCCACGTCCCCGTGTCCCTCAGGTCCGTGGTGATGTGATGCCCAATGTCCCCACGTCCCCGTGTCCCTCAGGTCCGTGGTGATGTGATGCCCAACGTCCCCACGTCCCCGTGTCCCTCAGGTCCGTGGTGATGTGATGCCCAATGTCCCCACGTCCCCGTGTCCCTCAGGTCCGTGGTGATGTGATGCCCAATGTCCCCACGTCCCCGTGTCCCTCAGGTCCGTGGTGATGTGATGCCCAACGTCCCCACGTCCCCGTGTCCCTCAGGTCCGTGGTGATGTGATGCCCAACGTCCCCACGTCCCCGTGTCCCTCAGGTCCGTGGTGATGTGATGCCCAATGTCCCCACGTCCCCGTGTCCCTCAGGTCCGTGGTGATGTGATGCCCAATGTCCCCACGTCCCCGTGTCCCTCAGGTCCGTGGTGATGTGATGCCCAACGTCCCCACGTCCCCGTGTCCCTCAGGTCCGTGGTGATGTGATGCCCAACGTCCCCACGTCCCCGTGTCCCTCAGGTCCGTGGTGATGTGATGCCCAATGTCCCCACGTCCCCGTGTCCCTCAGGTCCGTGGTGATGTGATGCCCAATGTCCCCACGTCCCCGTGTCCCTCAGGTCCGTGGTGATGTGATGCCCAATGTCCCCACGTCCCCGTGTCCCTCAGGTCCGTGGTGGCTGACGCCCAACGTCCCCACGTCCCGCCCCACGTCCCTCAGGTGCCCAGGTCCATCATGACGTGATGCCCAATGTCCCCACGTCCCCGTGTCCCTCAGGTCCGTGGTGGCTGACGCCCAACGTCCCCACGTCCCCGTGTCGCTCAGGTCCATGGTGATGTGATGCCCAACGTCCCCGCGTCCCCGTGTCCCTCAGGTCCGCGGTGGCTGACGCCCAACGTCCCCGCGTCCCCGTGTCGCTCAGGTCCATGGTGATGTGATGTCCAACGTCCCCGCGTCCCCGTGTCCCTCAGGTCCGTGGTGATGTGATGCCCAACGTCCCCGTGTCCCCATGTCCCTCAGGTCCGTGGTGGCTGATGCCCAACGTCCCCACGTCCCGCCCCACGTCCCTCAGGTGCCCAGGTCCATCATGACATGATGCCCAATGTCCCCACGTCCCCGTGTCCCTCAGGTCCATCATGACATGATGCCCAACGTCCCCGCGTCCCCGTGTCCCTCAGGTCCGTGGTGGCTGACGCCCCCCATCCCCACGTCCCGCCCCACGCCCCTCAGGTGCCCAGGTCCACGGTGACGTGGCGGTAGATCTGGGTGGCCCCCTTGAAGCTGGAGGCCACCAGGAAGTGGCGGTGGCCCACGGCGAGGGGGGCGAAGGCCCGGGGCGAGGGGGCCAGCAGCTCCTGGTGGGGCTCCAGGCGCCCGCCGGGGCCCAGGCGGTAGACGCGGCTGGGCGCGTAGTCGTTGCCCAGCAGCACGTAGCGGTGGCCGGCCAGGGCCAGCGGCTGGAAGACCAGGGAGCCCCGCGCCGGCACCTGCTGCACCTCCCGGAACATGGAGCCTTCCCAGCGCATCACCTGGCCGCCGAGCAGCGTGGGAAGGGGTGGAGCAGGTCAGGAGCATCATGGGAAGGGTTGGAGGAGGTCAGGAGCATCATGGGAAGGGTTGGGGAGGTCTAGGAACATCGTGGGAAGGGGTGGAGCAGGTCAGGAGCATCATGGGAAGGGTTGGAGGAGGTCAGGAGCATCATGGGAAGGGTTGGGGAGGTCTAGGAACATCGTGGGAAAGGTTGGTGGAGGTGAAGAACGTCATGGGAAAGGTTGGAGGAGGTCAGGAGCATCATGGGAAGGGTTGGGGAGGTCACGAGCATCATGGGAAAGCATGGTGGAGGTGAAGAACATCATGGGAAGGGTTGGAGGTGGTCAGGAGCATCATGGGAAGGGTTGGGGAGGTGAGGAGCATCATGGGAAGGGTTGGTGGAGGTGAAGAACATCATGGGAAGGGTTGGAGGAGGTCAGGAGCATCATGGGAAGGGTTGGGGAGGTCTAGGAACATCGTGGGAAGGGTTGGTGGAGGTGAGGAGCATCATGGGAAAGGTTGGAGGAGGTCAGGAGCATCATGGGAAGGGTTGGGGAGGTCTAGGAACATCGTGGGAAGGGTTGGAGGAGGTCAGGAGCATCATGGGAAGGGTTGGGGAGGTCTAGGAACATCGTGGGAAGGGGTGGAGGAGGTCAGGAGCATCATGGGAAGGGTTGGTGGAGGTGAGGAGCATCATGGGAAGGGTTGGAGGAGGTCAGGAGCATCATGGGAAGGGTTAGAGGAGGTGAAGAACGTCATGGGAAGGGTTGGAGGAGGTCAGGAGCATCATGGGAAGGGTTGGAGGAGGTCAGGAGCATCATGGGAAGGTTGGTGGAGGTGAAGAACGTCATGGGAAGGGTTGGAGGAGGTCAGGAGCATCATGGGAAGGGGCGGTGAGGGCCAAGAGCATCATGGGAAGGGTTGGGGAGGTCTAGGAACATCATGGGAAGGGTTGGTGGAGGTCAGGAGCATCATGGGAAGGGTTGGGGAGGACTAGGAACATTGTGAGAAGGTTGGTGGAGGTGAGGAGCATCATGGGAAGGTTGGTGGAGGTGAAGAACGTCATGGGAAGGGTTGGAGGAGGTCAGGAGCATCATGGGAAGGGTTGGGGAGGTCTAGGAACATCATGGGAAGGGTTGGTGGGGGTGAGGAGCATCATGGGAAGCTTGGTGGAGGTGAAGAACGTCATGGGAAGGGTTGGTGAGGGCCAGGAGCATCATGGGAAGGGTTGGAGCAGGTCAGGTGCATCATGGGAAGGGTTGGCAGAGGTGAGGAGCATCATGGGAAGGGTTGGCAGGGGCTGGGCGCCCATGGGCACATGACTGACCTCAAGGACAGGGGGTGGTGATGGGACCCCATGGAGACATGACAGACCCCACGGCCCCGTGATGAACCCCACGTCCACGTGATGGACCCCCATGTTCATGTGATGAACCCCATGGCCATGTGATGGACCCCACGGCCCTGTGATGGACCCCAAGGCCATGTGATGGACCCCATGGCCACATGATGGACCCCATGGCCATGTGATGGACCCCATGTTCATGTGATGGATCCCCTGACCCCGTGATGGACCCCACAGCTCCGTGATAGACCCCATGGCCACGTGATGGACCCCACATCCCCATGATGGACCCCATGGCTCTGTGACGGACCCCCACAGCCCTATGACAGACCCCACGGCCCCATGATAGACCCCATGGCTCTGTGATGGACCCCACAGCCCCAAGATGGTCCCCACGGCCCTGTGATGGACCCCATGGCCATGTGATGGACCCCACATCCACGTGATGGACCCCACAGCCCCATGATGGACCCAATGGCCCCATGATAGACCCCATGGCCACGTGATGGACCCCACATCCCCGTGATGGACCCAACGTCCCCGTGATGGACCCCATGGCCACATGATGGACCCCACATCCCCGTGATGGAACCCCATGTTCATGTGATGGACCCCACATTCACATGATGGACCCCATGGCCAGATGATGGACCCCACGTTCACGTGATGGACCCAACAGCCCCATGATGGACCCAACAGCCCCATGATAGACCCCATGGCCACGTGATGGACCCCATGGTCATGTGATGGAACCAATGGCCCTGTAACAGACCCCCACATCCCCATGATGGACGCCATGGCCCCATGATGGACCCCATGGCCATGTGATTGACCCCATGTCCACGTGATGGACCCAACGTCCCCGTGATGGACCCCATGGCCACGTGATGGACCCCACATCCACATGGTGGACCCCATGGCCACATGATGTACCCCACGGCCACGTGATGGACCCCATGGCCACGTGATGGACCCAATGGCCCCATGATGGACCCAACAGCCCCATGATAGACCCCGTGGCCACGTGATGGACCCCACAGCCATATGATGGACCCCATGGTCATGTGATGGAACCAATGGCCCTGTAACAGACCCCCACATCCCCATGATGGACCCCATGGCCATGTGATTGACCCCATGTCCACGTGATGGACCCCATGGCCATGTGATTGACCCCATGTTCATGTGATGGACCCCACATCCCCGTGATGGACCCCACATCCACGTGATGGACCCCATGGCCCCATGATGGACCCCATGGCCATGTGATTGACCCCACGGCCCCATGATGGACCCAACAGCCCCATGATAGACCCCACGGCCACGTGACGGCCCCCACAGCCCCGCGACGTCCCCCACATCCCCGCGACGTCCCCCCCCCACCCGCCCCCCACCGCCTCACCTTGGCGTCTCCGAGGAAGCGCGAGAGGCAGAGGAAGACGTGGCCCCGCAGGCGGAAGTGCTTGGCGGCGTAGACGTCGGGCACGTGGGGGATGTCGGTGTGGGGCGCGAAGGCCTGGGCCGCCCCGCTCCACCGGTAGACCGACGGCCGCCGGGCCCCGCTGCAGACCACCAAGGCCGGGCGTCCGCCCAGCTCCAGGAACTCCAGGTGGGTGTCGCGGTGCCAGGGCCGCAGCTCCTGGTGGGGGTAGAACCCGCGGCCCCCCCAGCGGAAGAGGGTGCTGGTGCCCCCCTTGGAGCTGTCGGCCACCCCCAGGAACCAGTGGCCCCCCAGGCGGGCGCTGGCCACGGCGTGGGGCCGCCGCAGCCGCCCGGCGCCCAGCGCCTGCAGCCGCACAAAATGGCCGCCGGGGCCGCCGGCCCGGCGCCACACGGCCGAGGGGCCGCCGAGCTGGGCCACCACCAGCAGCAGGGCGCCGGCCAGCGGCAGCGGGTGGCAGGCCACCGGCGAGGACCCTGCGGGGACAAGGACGCGGGGGACGTCGGGCGTGGGGTGATGGCGAGGGCATCCATGGGGAGAAGGACATGGAGGATGTTGGATGTTGGACATGGGGTGATGGTGAGGACCCCCATGGGGACAAGGACGCGGGGGACGTTGGGTGTGGGGTGATGGTGATGACCCCCATGGGGACAAGGACGTGGGGGACGTTGGGGACAGGGTGATGGCGAGGTCCTCCATGGGGAGAAGGAGGTGGGGGACGTTGGGCGTGGGGTGATGGTGAGGACCCCCATGGGGACAAGGACGTGGGGGACGTCGGGCGTGGGGTGATGGCGAGGTCCTCCACGGGGAGAAGGACGTGGAGGATGTTGGATGTTGGGCATGGGGTGATGGTGATGATCCCCATGGGGACAAGGACGCGGGGGACGTCGGGCGTGGGGTGATGGCGAGGTCCTCCATGGGGAGAAGGAGGTGGGGGACGTTGGACATGGGGTGATGGTGATGATCCCCATGGGGACAAGGACGCGGGGGACATCGGGCGTGGGGTGATGGCGAGGGCATCCATGGGGAGAAGGACATGGAGGATGTTGGATGTTGGACATGGGGTGATGGTGATGACCCCCATGGGGACAAGGACGCGGGGGACGTCGGGCGTGGGGTGATGGCGAGGTCCTCCATGGGGAGAAGGACGTGGGGGACATTGGACATGGGGTGATGGTGATGACCCCCATGGGGACAAGGACGTGGGGGACGTCGGGCGTGGGGTGATGGCGAGGGCATCCACGGGGAGAAGGACGTGGAGGATGTTGGATGTTGGGCGTGGGGTGATGGTGATGACCCCCATGGGGACAAGGACGCGGGGGACGTCGGGCGTGGGGTGATGGCGAGGGCATCCATGGGGAGAAGGACGTGGAGGATGTTGGATGTTGGGCATGGGGTGATGGTGATGACCCCCATGGGGACAAGGACGTGGGGGACGTTGGGCGTGGGGTGATGGCGAGGTCCTCCATGGGGAGAAGGACATGGAGGATGTTGGATGTTGGGCATGGGGTGATGGTGAGGACCCCCATGGGGACAAGGACGTGGGGGACGTTGGGCATGGGGTGATGGTGAGGACCCCCATGGGGACAAGGATGTGGGGGACGTTGGGCATGGGGTGATGGCGAGGTCCTCCATGGGGACAACAACATGGAGGACGTTGGACATGGGGTGATGGTGAGGACCCCCATGGGGACAAGGACGTGGGGGACGTTGGGCATGGGGTGATGGCGAGGTCCTCCATGGGGAGAAGGAGGTGGGGGACGTTGGGCATGGGGTGATGGTGATGATCCCCATGGGGACAAGGACGTGGGGGACGTTGGGCATGGGGTGATGGTGATGACCCCCATGGGGACAAGGATGTGGGGGACATCAGGCATGGGGTGATGGTGAGGAGCCTACAAGGATGTTGGGGATGGGGTCACCGGCGAGGACCCTGCGGGGACAAGGACGCGGGGGACGTCGGGCGTGGGGTGATGGCGAGGGCATCCATGGGGAGAAGGACATGGAGGATGTTGGATGTTGGACATGGGGTGATGGTGAGGACCCCCATGGGGACAAGGACGTGGGGGACGTCGGGCGTGGGGTGATGGCGAGGGCATCCATGGGGAGAAGGAGGTGGGGGACGTTGGACATGGGGTGATGGTGATGACCCCCATGGGGACAAGGACGTGGGGGACGTTGGGGACAGGGTGATGGCGAGGTCCTCCATGGGGAGAAGGAGGTGGGGGACGTTGGGCATGGGGTGATGGTGATGATCCCCATGGGGACAAGGACGTGGGGGACGTTGGACATGGGGTGATGGTGAGGACCCCCATGGGGACAAGGACGTGGAGGACGTCGGGTGTGGGGTGATGGCGAGGGCATCCATGGGGACAACAACATGGAGGATGTTGGACATGGGGTGATGGTGAGGTCCTCCATGGGGACAAGGACGCGGGGGACGTCGGGCGTGGGGTGATGATGATGACCCCCATGGGGACAAGGACGTGGGGGACATTGGACATGGGGTGATGGTGAGGAGCCTACAAGGATGTTGGGGATGGGGTCACCGGCGAGGACCCTGCGGGGACAAGGACGTGGGGGACGTCGGGTGTGGGGTGATGGCGAGGTCCTCCATGGGGACAAGGACATGGAGGATGTTGGATGTTGGGCATGGGGTGATGGTGATGACCCCCATGGGGACAAGGACGTGGGGGACGTTGGGCATGGGGTGATGGTGAGGACCCCCATGGGGACAAGGACGTGGGGGACGTTGGGGACAGGGTGATGGTGAGGTCCCCCATGGGGACAAGGACGTGGGGGACGTCGGGTGTGGGGTGATGGCGAGGGCATCCATGGGGACAAGGACGTGGAGAACGTTGGACGTGGGGTGATGGTGATGACCCCCATGGGGACAAGGACGTGGGGGACATTGGGTGTGGGGTGATGGTGATGACCCCATGGGGACAAGGACGTGGGGGACGTTGGGGATGGCGTCACCCATCTGGTGACGGTCCCTGGGCCAGTTTTTGGGGTCCCCTTGGGGGTTTTGGAGGTCTCGATGCCATTTTGGGGTCTCCTTGGGGTTTGGGGGGTCCCGATGTCATTTTTGGGGTCTCCTTGGACGTTTTGGAGGTCTGGGTGCCATTTTGGGGGGTCTCCCTGGGGTTTTGGGTGTCCTGGTGCCATTTTGGGGTCTCCTTGGGGGTTTTGGGGGGGTCCTGATGCCATTTTTGGGGTCTCCTTGGGCGTTTTGAGGGTCTCAATGCCATTTTTTGGGTCTCCTTGGGGTTTTTGGGTGTCCTGGTGCCATTTTGGGGTCTCCTCGGGGTTTTGAGGGCTCCTGATGCCATTTTTGGGGTCTCCTGGGGTTTTTGGGGGCTCCCGATGCCATTTTTGGGGTCCCCTTGGGGTTTTTGGGTGTCCTGGTGCCATTTTTGGGGTCTCCTTGGGGTTTTTGGGTGTTCTGATGCCATTTTTGGGGTCCCCTTGGGGGTTTTGGGGGCTCCCGATGCCATTTTTGGGGTCTCCTGGGGGTTTTGGGGGTCTTGATGCCATTTTTGGGGTCTCCTCGGGGTTTTGAGGGGTCCCGATGCCATTTTGGGTGTCTCCTGGGGGTTTTGAGGGGTTCTGATGTCATTTTTGGGGTCTCCTGGGGGTTTGGGGGGCTCCTGATGCCATTTTGGGGTCTCCTTGGGGTTTTGGGTGTCCTGGTGCCATTTTTGGGGTCTCCTTGGGGTTTTTGGGTGTTCTGATGCCATTTTTTGTGTCCCCTTGGGGGTTTTGGGGGCTCCCGATGCCATTTTTGGTGTCTCCTTGGGGTTTTGAGGGGTTCTGATGTCATTTTGGGGGTCTCCTTGGGGTTTCGAGGGTCTCAATGCCATTTTTGGGGTCCTCTTGGGGTTTTGGGGTGTCCTGGTTCCATTTTTGGGGTCTCCTGGGGGTTTTGAGGGTCCTGATGCCATTTTGGGGGTCCTCTTGGGGTTTTTGGGTGTTCTGATGCCATTTTTGGGGTCCCCTTGGGGGTTTTGAGGGCTCCCGATGCCATTTTTGGGGTCTCCTGGGGGTTTGGGGGGCTCCTGATGCCATTTTTGGGGTCCTCTGGGGGTTTTGGGGTGTCCCGGTGCCATTTTTGGGGTCTCCTGGGGGTTTCGAGGGCTCCCGATGCCATTTTTGGGGTCCCCGCGCCGTTCCGGGGGTCCGCAGGGGGGTCGGGACTCACCGTTGATGATGGTGGGCGCCCGGAAGCGCCCGGCGAGCTGGTCCCACTCGAGGAGGGCGCAGGCGCCGGCGAAGGGCTGGGCCAGGGCCACCCCCGGGTGCCCCCCCAGCACGAAGGGCTCCGCCGCCAGCGAGGCGAAGGGCAGCGACTGGAAGGGCCGCAGCTCTGCGGGGCCCCCGTCAGCCCCCCCTGGACGCCTGGGCCCCCGCCCCGCCCCCCCCACCCCGCCCACCATCGCGCTGAGGGCAGAGGCCCAGGCGTCCGGGATGAGGGGACCCAGGCATCCGGGATGAGGGGGCCCAGGCGTCCGGGATGAGGGGGCCCAGGCGTCCGGGGTGGGGGGGACCTGGGTGTCCAGGTTGGAGGGACCCAGGTGTCCTGGGGGCAGAGGGGCCCAGGCGTCCGGGACAGGAGGGGCCCAGGCGTCCAGGACAAGAGGGACCCAGGCGTCTGGGACAGGGGGACCCAGGTGTCCTGGGGGCAGAGGGGCCCAGGCGTCCGGGACAGGGGGGACCCAGGTGTCCTGGGGGCAGAGGGGCCCAGGCGTCCGGGACATGGGGGACCCAGGTGTCCGGGACAGGAGGGGTCCAGGCGTCCGGGACAGGAGGGGCCCAGGCATCCAGGATGAGGGGGACCAGGCGTCCGGGACAGGGGGACCCAGGTGTCCTGGGGGCAGAGGGGCCCAGGCGTCCTGGACAGGGGGGACCGAGGCGTCCGGGACAGGGGGGACCCAGGTGTCCGGGACAAGATGGACCCAGGTGTCTGGGACAGGAGGGGCCCAGGCGTCCTGGGGACAGAGGGACCCAGGCATTTGGGACAAGAGGGGCCCAGGCGTCCGGGACAGGAGGGGCCCAGGCATCTGGGACAGGGGGGACCCAGGCGTCCGGGACGGGGGGACCCAGATATTTGGGACAAGAGGGGCCCAGGCATCCGGGACGGGGGGCCCAGGCGTCCGGGCGGGAGGGGCCCAGGCGTCCGGCGTACCGTGGGCCAGGCAGGGGAAGTCGCGGGGCTGCAGCTGGGTCAGGCGGGTGCCGTTGCGGGGGGGGGGCCCCCGGCAGGTCCCCGCCTCGGCGGTGGCAGCGGTGGTGGCCAACCAGGCCACCAACCACCGGAGGCGACAGTCGCAGCGCCAGGGGTTGCCCCGGAGGTCGCTGGGGGGCGGAGGGGGTCACCCGGGTGCCTGGGCCCCCTTGGGGCCACCCATGTCCCCCCATGTCCCTCCATGTCCCCCCATGTCCCTCCATGTCCCCCATGTCCCCCATGTCCTCCATGTCCCTCCATGTCCCTCCATGTCCCTCCATGTCCCCCCATGTCCCTCCATGTCCCCCATGTCCCCCATGTCCTCCATGTCCCCCCATGTCCCCCGTGTCCCCAATGTCCCTCCATGTCCCCCCATGTCCCCCGTGTCCCCAATGTCCCTCCATGTCCCTCCATGTCCCCCATGTCCCCCATGTCCCCCCATGTCCCTCCATGTCCCTCCATGTCCCCCATGTCCCCCATATCCCCCATGTCCCCCCATGTCCCTCCATGTCCCCCATGTCCCCCCATATCCCCCATGTCCCCCATGTCCCCCATGTCCCCCCATGTCCCTCCATGTCCCCCGTGTCCCCCATGTCCCCCCATGTCCCCCCATGTCCCTCCATGTCCCCCATGTCCCCCCATGTCCCTCCATGTCCCCCCATGTCCCCCATGTCCCCCATGTCCCCCCATGTCCCCCCATGTCCCTCCATGTCCCCATGTCCCCCATGTCCCCCCATGTCCCCCCATGTCCCTCCATGTCCCCATGTCCCCCCATGTCCCCCCGTGTCCCTCCATGTCCCCCCATGTCCCCCCATGTCCCCCATGTCCCCCATGTCCCCATGTCCCCCCATGTCCCCCCGTGTCCCTCCATGTCCCCCCATGTCCCCCCATGTCCCTCCATGTCCCCATGTCCCCCCATGTCCCCCCATGTCCCCCCATGTCCCCCATGTCCCCCATGTCCCCCATGTCCCCCCATGTCCCTCCATGTTCCCCCATGTCCCTCCATGTCCCCCATGTCCCCCCATGTCCCCCATGTCCCTCCATGTCCCCCATGTCCCCCCATATCCCCCATATCCCCCATGTCCCCCCATGTCCCTCCATGTCCCCCATGTCCCCCCATATCCCCCATGTCCCCCATGTCCCCCATGTCCCCCCATGTCCCTCCATGTCCCCCGTGTCCCCCATGTCCCCCCATGTCCCCCCATGTCCCTCCATGTCCCCCATGTCCCCCCATGTCCCTCCATGTCCCCCCATGTCCCCCATGTCCCCCATGTCCCCCCATGTCCCCCCATGTCCCTCCATGTCCCCATGTCCCCCCATGTCCCCCCATGTCCCCCCATGTCCCTCCATGTCCCCCATGTCCCCCATGTCCCCCCATGTCCCCCCATGTCCCTCCATGTCCCCATGTCCCCCATGTCCCCCCATGTCCCCCCATGTCCCTCCATGTCCCCATGTCCCCCCATGTCCCCCCGTGTCCCTCCATGTCCCCCCATGTCCCCCCATGTCCCCCATGTCCCCCATGTCCCCCCATGTCCCCCCATGTCCCTCCATGTCCCCATGTCCCCCCATGTCCCCCCATGTCCCCCATGTCCCCCATGTCCCTCCATGTCCCTCCATGTCCCCCATGTCCCCCCATGTCCCCCATGTCCCCCATGTCCCTCCATGTCCCTCCATGTCCCTCCATGTCCCCATGTCCCCCCATGTCCCCATGTCCCCCATGTCCCCCCATGTCTCTCCATGTCCCCCCATGTCCCCCATGTCCCCCATGTCCCTCCATGTCCCTCCATGTCCCCCATGTCCCCCCATGTCCCCCATGTCCCCCCATGTCTCTCCATGTCCCCCCATGTCCCCCATGTCCCCCCATGTCCCTCCATGTCCCCCATGTCCCCCCATGTCCCCCATGTCCCCCATGTCCCTCCATGTCCCCCCATGTCCCCCATGTCCCCCATGTCCCTCCATGTCCCCCATGTCCCCCATGTCCCCCATGTCCCTCCATGTCCCCCATGTCCCCCATGTCCCCCATGTCCCTCCATGTCCCTCCATGTCCCCCATGTCCCCCATGTCCCCCATGTCCCCCATGTCCCTCCATGTCCCTCCATGTCCCCCATGTCCCCCCATGTCCCCCATGTCCCCCATGTCCCCCCATGTCCCCCATGTCCCTCCATGTCCCCCATGTCCCCCATGTCCCTCCATGTCCCTCCATGTCCCCCATGTCCCCCATGTCCCTCCATGTCCCTCCATGTCCCCCATGTCCCCCATGTCCCCCCATGTCCCCCATGTCCCCCATGTCCCTCCATGTCCCTCCATGTCCCCCCATGTCCCCCATGTCCCCCATGTCCCTCCATGTCCCTCCATGTCCCCCATGTCCCCCCATGTCCCCCATGTCCCTCCATGTCTCTCCATGTCCCCCCATGTCCCCCATGTCCCCCATGTCCCCCCATGTCCCCCATGTCCCCCATGTCCCTCCATGTCCCTCCATGTCCCCCATGTCCCCCATGTCCCCCCATGTCCCTCCATGTCCCCCCATGTCCCCCATGTCCCCCATGTCCCTCCATGTCCCCCATGTCCCCCATGTCCCCCCATGTCCCCCATGTCCCCCATGTCCCTCCATGTCCCTCCATGTCCCTCCATGTCCCCCCATGTCCCTCCATGTCCCCCCATGTCCCCCATGTCCCCCCATGTCCCCCCATGTCCCTCCATGTCCCCCATGTCCCCCATGTCCCCCATGTCCCTCCATGTCCCCCATGTCCCCCATGTCCCCCCATGTCCCCCATGTCCCCCATGTCCCCCCATGTCCCTCCATGTCCCCCCATGTCCCCCATGTCCCCCATGTCCCCCATGTCCCCCATGTCCCCCATGTCCCTCCATGTCCCTCCATGTCCCTCCATGTCCCCCCATGTCCCTCCATGTCCCCCATGTCCCCCCATGTCCCTCCATGTCCCCCCATGTCCCCCATGTCCCCCCATGTCCCCCATGTCCCCCATGTCCCCCCATGTCCCTCCATGTCCCCCATGTCCCCCATGTCCCCCATGTCCCTCCATGTCCCCCATGTCCCCCATGTCCCCCCATGTCCCCCATGTCCCCCATGTCCCCCCATGTCCCTCCATGTCCCCCCATGTCCCCCATGTCCCCCATGTCCCCCCATGTCCCCCCATGTCCCTCCATGTCCCCATGTCCCCCCATGTCCCCCCGTGTCCCTCCATGTCCCCCCATGTCCCCCCATGTCCCCCATGTCCCCCCATGTCCCCCCATGTCCCTCCATGTCCCCATGTCCCCCCATGTCCCCCCGTGTCCCTCCATGTCCCCCCATGTCCCCCCATGTCCCCCATGTCCCCCCATGTCCCCCCATGTCCCCCCATGTCTCTCCATGTCCCCCCATGTCCCTCCATGTCCCCCATGTCCCCCCATGTCCCCCATGTCCCCCATGTCCCTCCATGTCCCTCCATGTCCCCCCATGTCCCCCATGTCCCCCATGTCCCTCCATGTCCCTCCATGTCCCCCATGTCCCTCCATGTCCCCCATGTCCCCCCATGTCCCTCCATGTCCCCCCATGTCCCCCATGTCCCCCCATGTCCCCCATGTCCCCCCATGTCTCTCCATGTCCCTCCATGTCCCCCATGTCCCCCCATGTCCCCCATGTCCCCCATGTCCCTCCATGTCCCCCATGTCCCCCATGTCCCTCCATGTCCCTCCATGTCCCCCCATGTCCCCCATGTCCCCCATGTCCCTCCATGTCCCTCCATGTCCCCCATGTCCCCCCATGTCCCCCATGTCCCCCATGTCCCTCCATGTCCCTCCATGTCCCCCATGTCCCCCCATGTCCCCCATGTCCCCCCATGTCTCTCCATGTCCCCCCATGTCCCCCATGTCCCCCATGTCCCCCCATGTCCCCCATGTCCCCCATGTCCCTCCATGTCCCCCATGTCCCCCCATGTCCCTCCATGTCCCCCCATGTCCCCCATGTCCCCCATGTCCCTCCATGTCCCCCATGTCCCCCATGTCCCCCCATGTCCCCCATGTCCCCCATGTCCCTCCATGTCCCTCCATGTCCCCCCATGTCCCTCCATGTCCCCCATGTCCCCCCATGTCCCCCATGTCCCCCCATGTCCCTCCATGTCCCCCATGTCCCTCCATGTCCCCCATGTCCCCCATGTCCCCCCATGTCCCCCATGTCCCCCATGTCCCTCCATGTCCCTCCATGTCCCTCCATGTCCCCCCATGTCCCTCCATGTCCCCCATGTCCCCCCATGTCCCCCATGTCCCCCATGTCCCTCCATGTCCCTCCATGTCCCCCATGTCCCCCATGTCCCCCCATGTCCCCCATGTCCCCCATGTCCCCCCATGTCCCTCCATGTCCCCCCATGTCCCCCATGTCCCCCATGTCCCCCCATGTCCCCCATGTCCCCCATGTCCCCCCATGTCCCCCATGTCCCCCATGTCCCTCCATGTCCCTCCATGTCCCTCCATGTCCCCCCATGTCCCTCCATGTCCCCCATGTCCCCCCATGTCCCCCCATGTCCCCCATGTCCCCCCATGTCCCTCCATGTCCCCCCATGTCCCCCATGTCCCCCATGTCCCCCCATGTCCCCCCATGTCCCTCCATGTCCCCATGTCCCCCCATGTCCCCCCATGTCTCTCCATGTCCCCCCATGTCCCTCCATGTCCCCCATGTCCCCCCATGTCCCCCATGTCCCCCATGTCCCTCCATGTCCCCCATGTCCCCCATGTCCCTCCATGTCCCTCCATGTCCCCCCATGTCCCCCATGTCCCCCATGTCCCTCCATGTCCCTCCATGTCCCCCATGTCCCCCCATGTCCCCCGTGTCCCCAATGTCCCCTCACAGGTGCGTCAGGGTCTCCAGCCCCTTGAACAGGTCCTTGGGCAGCGTCTCCAGCCCGTTGTTGGCCAGGCTCCTGCGGGGACACGGGGACCCTTGGGGACACCGGGGGGGTGGCAGGGGACACGGGGACCCTTGGGGACACCGGGGGGGGCAGGTGACTTAGGGACACATCCCGGGATGGGGACAGGGGCCACCCTGGGGATGGGGACAGGGGAGGGGACAAGAGCCACCCCAGGGACAGTGACACCCCAGGGATGGGGACGCGGGGAGGGGACACCTTGGGGACAGGGGCCACCTCAGGGATGGGGACATGGGGAGGGGACGGGGACAGATGGAAACCCCCCCCCCCCGGGGGACACCTTGGGGACACCTTGGGGACATGGGGACACCTCAGGGACAGGGACATGGGGAGGGGACACCTTGGGGACACCCCGGGGATGGGGGGGGCACGAGGAGGGGATGGGGACACCCTGGGGACATGGGACACCTTGGGGACACGGTGACGTCCCCGGGACATGGGGAGGGGACGGGGACCAGGGACACCCTTGAGGACCCTTGGGGACCTTTGGGAGCCCTTGGGGACCTTTGAGGACCCCTTGGGGTCCCTTGGGGGCACCTTGGGGACACATTGGGGACACGTTGGAGACCCTTAGGGACCTTTGGAGACCCTTGGGGGCAACTTGGAGACCCTTGGGGACCTTTGAGGCCCTTTGAGGACACCTTGGGGACCCTTGGGGACCTCTGGGAACCCTTGGGCACACGTTGGGGACCCTTGGGGACATCTTGGGGAGCTTTGAGGACATCTTAGAGACCCTTAGGGACACCTTGGGGACACCTTCAGGACCTTTGGGGACCCTTGGGGACCTCTGGGAACCCTTGGGGACCCCTTGGAGACTCTTGGGGGCACCTTGGAGACCTTTGGGGACCTTGAGGAGCTTTGGGGACCCTTGGGGACACCTTGGGGACATGTTAGGGACCTTTGGGGACACATTGGGGACCTTTGGGGGCACCTTGGGGACCTTGGGGAGCTTTGGGGACCCTTG
The DNA here is from genome assembly GCF_036370855.1 of Dromaius novaehollandiae. Classification (NCBI taxonomy): domain Eukaryota; kingdom Metazoa; phylum Chordata; class Aves; order Casuariiformes; family Dromaiidae; genus Dromaius; species Dromaius novaehollandiae. The sequence goes on along the minus strand of NW_026991394.1, from coordinate 7,771 downwards.
GGGACACCTTGGGGACATGTTAGGGACCTTTGGGGACACATTGGGGACCCTTGGGGGCACCTTGGAGACCCTTGGGGACCTTTGAGGACCCTTGGGGACCCTTGGGGACACCTTGGGGACACAAGGACCCTTGGGGACCTTGGGGAGCTTTGGGGACCCTCGGGGACCCTTGGGGACACCTTGGGGACACGGGGACCCTTGGGGACCTTGGGGAGCTTTGGGGACCCTCAGGGACCCTTGGGGACCCTTGGGGACACCTTGGAGACCCTTGGGGACCCTTGAGGACCCTTGGGGACATGTTGGGGACCCTTGGGGACACCTTGGGGACCCTTGAGGACACCTTTGGGGACCCTTGAGGACACCTTTGAGGACCTTGGGGAGCTTTGAGGACCCTTGGGGACCCTCGGGGACCCTTGGGGACGTGTTGGGGACATGTTGGGGACACGTTGGGGACAGTTGGGGACACGCACAGGTAGAGCAGCCCCCGCAGCCCCCGCAGCGCCGCCGGCGCGATGGCCCCGACCTCGTTGTCCTCGATGAAGCTGGGGACGCCGGGGCCACTGTCACCGTCACCCCCGGGCCACCACCGTCGCCGGCTCTCCGGTGTCCCCTGGTGTCCCCATCGTCGTCCCCCCCCCCAGGGTCACCAGGTCCCTCCCAGTTCCTCCCAGTCCCTCCCAGTGCCACCACGGTCCCCCCAGGGCCACCAGGGTCCCCCCAGTGCCACCACGGTCCTCCCAGTCCTTCCCAGTTCCTCCCAGTCCCTCCCAGTGCCACCACGGTCCCCCCCAGGGCCACCAGGGACCTCCCAGTTCCTCCCAGTCCCTCCCAGTGCCACCACGGTCCCCCCAGGGCCACCAGGGTCCCCCCAGTGCCACCACGGTCCTCCCAGTCCTTCCCAGTTCCTCCCAGTCCCTCCCAGTGCCACCACGGTCCTCCCAGTCCTTCCCAGTGCCACCAGGGTCCTCCCAGTTCCTCCCAGTTCCTCCCAGTGCCACCACAGTCCCACCAGGGCCACCAGGGACCTCCCAGTGCCTCCCAGTTCCTCCCAGTGCCACCACGGTTCCACCAGGGCCACCAGGGCCCTCCCAGTCCCTCCCAGTGCCCTCAGGGCCACCAGGGCCCTCCCAGTTCCTCCCAGTCCCTCCCAGTGCCACCAGGGTCCCCCCAGTGCCACCACGGTCCTCCCAGTCCTTCCCAGTTCCTCCCAGTCCCTCCCAGTGCCACCACGGTCCCCCCCAGGGCCACCAGGGACCTCCCAGTTCCTCCCAGTCCCTCCCAGTGCCACCACGGTCCCCCCAGGGCCACCAGGGTCCCCCCAGTGCCACCACGGTCCTCCCAGTCCTTCCCAGTTCCTCCCAGTCCCTCCCAGTGCCACCACGGTCCCCCCCAGAGCCACCAGGGATGTCCCAGTTCCTCCCAGTCCCTCCCAGTGTTCCCAGTGCTCCCAGTCCCTCCTAGACCCTCACAGCCTTTCCCAGTGCTCCCCAGTTCCTCCCAGTGCTCCCAGTCCCCCAGCTCACAGGTGCTCCAGCCCCCCCCAGTCCCCCCCAGTCCCTCCCAGTGCTCCCAGTTCCCCAGCTCACAGGTGCTCCAGTCCCTCCCAGTCCCCCCCAGTCCCCCCCAGTGCTCCCAGTCCCCCAGCTCACAGGTGCTCCAGTCCCCCCCCAAGTCCCCCCCAGTGCCTCCCAGTGCCTCCCAGTGCTCCCAGTCCCCCAGCTCACAGGTGCTCCAGCCCCCCCAGTGCCTCCCAGTCCCCCCCAGTGCCTCCCAGTCCCCCCCAGTTCCTCCCAGTCCCCCCCAATCCCCCCAGTCCCCCCAGCTCACAGGTGCTCCAGTCCCTCCCAGTCCCCCCAGTGCTCCCAGTTGCCCAGCTCACAGGTGCTCCAGCCCCCCCCAGTTCCTCCCAGTCCCTCCCAGTGCTCCCAGTTGCCCAGCTCACAGGTGCTCCAGTCCCTCCCAGTCCCTCCCAGTCCCTCCCAGTGCTCCCAGTTGCCCAGCTCACAGGTGCTCCAGTCCCTCCCAGTCCCTCCCAGTCCCTCCCAGTGCTCCCAGTTGCCCAGCTCACAGGTGCTCCAGTCCCTCCCAGTCCCTCCCAGTCCCTCCCAGTGCTCCCAGTTGCCCAGCTCACAGGTGCTCCAGTCCCTCCCAGTCCCTCCCAGTCCCTCCCAGTGCTCCCAGTTGCCCAGCTCACAGGTGCTCCAGTCCCTCCCAGTCCCTCCCAGTCCCTCCCAGTGCTCCCAGTTCCCCAGCTCACAGGTGCTCCAGTCCCTCCCAGTCCCTCCCAGTCCCTCCCAGTGCTCCCAGTTCCCCAGCTCACAGGTGCTCCAGTCCCTCCCAGTCCCTCCCAGTCCCTCCCAGTGCTCCCAGTTCCCCAGCTCACAGGTGCTCCAGTCCCTCCCAGTCCCTCCCAGTCCCTCCCAGTGCTCCCAGTTGCCCAGCTCACAGGTGCTCCAGTCCCTCCCAGTCCCTCCCAGTCCCTCCCAGTGCTCCCAGTTCCCCAGCTCACAGGTGCTCCAGTCCCTCCCAGTCCCTCCCAGTCCCTCCCAGTGCTCCCAGTTCCCCAGCTCACAGGTGCTCCAGTCCCTCCCAGTCCCTCCCAGTCCCTCCCAGTGCTCCCAGTTCCCCAGCTCACAGGTGCTCCAGTCCCTCCCAGTCCCTCCCAGTCCCTCCCAGTGCTCCCAGTTGCCCAGCTCACAGGTGCTCCAGTCCCTCCCAGTCCCTCCCAGTCCCTCCCAGTGCTCCCAGTTCCCCAGCTCACAGGTGCTCCAGTCCCTCCCAGTCCCTCCCAGTCCCTCCCAGTGCTCCCAGTTGCCCAGCTCACAGGTGCTCCAGTCCCTCCCAGTCCCTCCCAGTCCCTCCCAGTGCTCCCAGTTGCCCAGCTCACAGGTGCTCCAGTCCCTCCCAGTCCCTCCCAGTCCCTCCCAGTGCTCCCAGTTGCCCAGCTCACAGGTGCTCCAGTCCCTCCCAGTCCCTCCCAGTCCCTCCCAGTGCTCCCAGTTCCCCAGCTCACAGGTGCTCCAGTCCCTCCCAGTCCCTCCCAGTCCCTCCCAGTGCTCCCAGTTCCCCAGCTCACAGGTGCTCCAGTCCCTCCCAGTCCCTCCCAGTCCCTCCCAGTGCTCCCAGTTCCCCAGCTCACAGGTGCTCCAGTCCCTCCCAGTCCCTCCCAGTCCCTCCCAGTGCTCCCAGTTGCCCAGCTCACAGGTGCTCCAGCAGCGCCAGCCCGGCGAAGGCCCCGTCCCCGATGGTCCCCAGGCGCCCGGCGGTGACCAACCTGCGGGGACCCGCCGCTGCCACCCGCCCCGGGGACACTGGGGGGACAGCGGGGACACTGGGGGGGTGGGGACACCCTGGGGACAGGTTGGGGACACCCTGAGGATGGGTTGGGGACAGCTTGGGGCCACCCTGGGGTTGGGGACACCTTGGGGACACCCTGGGGACAGGTTGGTGACACCCTGAGGATGGGTTGGGGACACCCTGGGGCCACCTTGGGGACACCTCAGGGCTGGGGACAGGTTGGGGACAGGTTGGGGCCACCCTGGGGTTGATTTGGGGCCACCCTAGAGCCACCCCAGGGTTGGGGACACCCTGGGGACACCCTCAGGTTGGGGACACCTTGGGGACACCCTGGGGACAGGTTGGTGACACCCTGGGGATGGGTTGGGGACACTCTGGGGGTGGGGAGAGGTTGGGGACACCCCGGGGTTGGGGACACCCTGGGGTTGGGGACAGGTTGGGGATGGGTTGGGGACACTCTGGGGGTGGGGAGAGGTTGGGGACACCCCGGGGTTGGGGACACCCTGGGGTTGGGGACAGGTTGGGGATGGGTTGGGGACACCCCGGGGACACCTTGGGGACAGGTTGGGGACCCCTTGGGGCCACTCTGGGGTTAGGGACAGGTTGGGGACAGGTTGGGGACACCCCGGGGACCCCTTGGGGACACCCCAGGGTTGGGGACAGTTTGGGGACACCCTGGGGACAGGCTGGGGACAGGGTGGGGATGGGTTGGGGACAGGTTCAGGACACCTTGGGGACATGTTGGGGGCAGTTTGGGGCCACCTCGGGGTTGGGGACAGGTTGGGGACACCTTGGGGACAGTTTGGGGATGGGTTGGGGCCACCCCAGGGTTGGGGACACCCTGGGGACAGTTTGGGGATGGGTTGGGGACATCTTGGGGACAGGCTGGGGACAGGTTGGGGCCACTCCGGGGTTAGGGACAGGTTGGGGACACCCTGGGGACACATTGGGGACAGGCTGGGGACAGTTTGGGGACAACCTGGGGTTGGGGACAGGTTGGGGACACCTTGGGGACAGGTTGGGGCCACCCTGGGGTTGGGGACACCCTGGGGACAGGTTGGGGACACCTTGGGGACACCTTGGGGACACCCCGGGGTTGGGGACACCACAGGGTTGGGGGCACCCTGGGGACAGGTTGGGGACAGGTTGAGGATGGGTTGGGGACACCCTGGGGACACCTTGGGGACACCCGGGGGTTGGGGACACCCTGGGGATGGGTTGGGGACAGGTTGGGGACACCTTGGGGACACCCGGGGGTTGGGGACACCCCAGGGTTGGGGACAGGTTGGGGATGGGTTGGGGACACCTTGGGGACACCTGGGGGTTGTGGACACCCTGGGGACAGGTTGGGGACACCTTGGGGACAGGCTGGGGACAGGTTGGGGCCACTCCGGGGTTAGGGACAGGTTGGGGACACCCTGGGGACACATTGGGGACAGGTTGGGGACAGGCTGGGGACAGTTTGGGGACACCCTGGGGTTGGGGACAGGTTGGGGACACCTTGGGGACACCCTGGGGACAGGTTGGGGACAGTTTGGGGACAACCTGGGGTTGGGGACAGGTTGGGGACACCCTGGGGACAGGTTGGGGACAGGTTGGGGACGGGTTGGGGACATGGGGACGCCGGGGCCCCTACAGGAGCTGCAGGGCCGGGGTGTCGCGGAAGCTGCCCTCGGGCAGGACGTCGAGCTGCCACCGCACCAGCGACCTGGGGACACGGGGACACTGCTGGGGACAGGGCTGGGGACACCGCTGGGGACAGGGCTGGGGACGCAGGGACAGCGCTGGGGACACAGGGACAGGGCTGGGGACAGGGCTGGGGACAGGGCTGGGGACATGGGGACACCGCTGGGGACATTGGGACATCGCTGGGGACGCGGGGACATGGGGACAGCGCCGGGGACAAGGGGACATGGGGACACTGCTGGGGACGTGGGGACATGGGGACACCTCTGGGGACATGGGGACACCGCTGGGGACACGGGGACACTGTTGGGGACACCACTAGGGACATGGCCAGGGACATGAGGACACGGGGACACCGCTGGGGACAGGGCTGGGGACACAGGGACATGGCTGGGGACCGGGGGGGACACGGGGGGGACACAGGGGACATGGGGGGACACGGAGGGACCCGGCTGGGGACAGAGCCCAGCTCAGGGGGGTCCTTTAAGGCCCCAAGGGGGGGGCGTGGTCCCGCGTAGGGGGGCGTGGCCTCGAGGGGGAGGGGGCGTAGTCGGGTCAAGGGGGCGTGGCCACACGGGGGAGGGGGCGTGGCCTCGGGGAGGGGGCGTGGCCTCGCGGGGGAGGGGGCGTGGTCGGGCCAAGGGGGCGTGGACTCGCGGGGGGAGGGGGCGTGGCCTCGGGGAGGGGGCGTGGCCTCGCGGGAGGAGGGGACATGGTTGGGTGGAGGGGGCGTGGCCTCGCGGGGAGGGGGCGTGGCCTCGCGGGGAGGGGGCGTGGCCTCGCGGGGGGGGCGTAGTCGGGCGAAGGGGGCGTGGCCTCGAGGGGGAGGGGGCGTGGCCTCGCGGAGGGGCGTGGTCGGGCGAAGGGGGCGTGGTCCCGCGGAGGGGGGCGTGGCCTCGCGGAGGGGGGCGTGGCCTCGAGGGGGAGGGGGCGTAGTCGGGTCAAGGGGGCGCGGCCACACGGGGGGGAGGGGCGTGGCCTCGGGGAGGGGGCGTGGCCTCGCGGGGGAGGGGGCGTGGCCTCGCGGGCGAAGGGGGCGTGGCCTCGCGGGGGAGGGGGCGTGGCCTCGCGGAGGGGGGCGTGGCCGGGCACTCACAGGGCGGCGAGCCGCGGCGGCAGCCCCCGGGGCAGCCCCGCCCCCCCGCGGCACAGCGCCTGCTCCCGCGCGCATGCGCAGCCGCCGGGGCAGCCCCGCCCCCGCCCCGCCGGCCACGCCCCCGGCCACGCCCCCTGCACCGCCCCCGCCCCGCCCTCCTGCAGCAGCGCCCGCCGCCGCCACGCCCCCTCCCGCCCAGGCCACGCCCCCTCCCGCCCAGGCCACGCCCCCGCCGCCCCCGCCGCCCCCAGCAGCAGCAGCAGCAGCGGCGGCGGCAACGGGGGGGGCGGGGCCCGGCGTCGCCCCGCCCCCCGCCCCGCCTCGCCCCGCCCCCACATTCCCCCCCCCAACCTGCTCTTACCCCCCCCCGGTTTTACCCCCCCCTTTTTGCCCCCCCCTCGGTTTTGCCCCGCCCCTTTTTGCCCCCCCTCGGTTTTGCCCCGCCCCTTTTTGCCCCCCCCCGGTTTTGCCCCCCCCCCGGTTTTGCCCCCCCCGGTTTTGCCCCCCCCCTTTTTTGCCCCCCCCTTTTAACCCCCCCGGTTTTGCCCCCCCCTTTTTCCCCCCCCGATTTTGCCCCCTCCTTTTTTGCCCCCCCCTTTTTGCCCCCCCGGTTTTGCCCCCTCCTTTTTGCCCCCCTCGATTTTGCCCCCGCTTTTGCCCCCCCCTTTTACTCCCCCGGTTTTGCCCCCCCCTTTTTGCCCCCCCCTTTTTGCCCCCCCGGTTTCTGCCCCCCCCTCGGTTTCTGCCCCCCCCCGGCGGGATTTGCCCCCCCCCCCGCCCCGGTTTTGCCCCCGGCGGCGGCTGCGGAGCTCCCGGTCGCGGCTCCTGCGGGTGGCGGCGGCGGCGGCCCCGGACGCCTGGGCCCCTCCCGGACGCCTGGGCCCCTCCTCCTCTCCCCCCCCCACCTCCTCCTCGCACCCGGACGCCTGGGCCCCTCCTACCTCCACCCCCCTCACTCACCCCGGATGCCTGGGCCCCTTCTGGGTCCCCCCGGACGCCTGGGCCCCCCCGGATGCCTGGGCCCCTTGTGGGTCCCCCCGGACGCCTGGGCCCCTTCTAGGTCTCCCCGGACGCCTGGGCCCCCCCGGACGCCTGGGCCCCTTCTGGGTCCCCCCCGGATGCCTGGGCCCCTTGTGGGTCCCCCCGGATGCCTGGGCCCCTTCTAGGTCTCCCCGGACGCCTGGGCCCCCCCGGACGCCTGGGCCCCTTCTGGGTCCCCCCCGGACGCCTGGGCCCCTCGTGGGTACCCCCCCAGATGCCTGGGCCCCCCCCGGACGCCTGGGCCCCTTCTGGGTCCCTCCCGGACGCCTGGGCCCCTTCTAGGTCTCCCCGGACGCCTGGGCCCCTTGTGGGTCCCCCCCGGACGCCTGGGCCCCCCCGGACGCCTGGGCCCCTTCTGGGTCTCCCCTGGACGCCTGGGCCCCCCCCAGGATGCCTGGGCCCCTTCTGGGTCCCTCCCGGATGCCTGGGCCCCCCCCGGACGCCTGGGCCCCTCATGGGTCCCCCCGGACGCCTGGGCCCCCCCCGGATGCTGGGTGCCCCCGGGGTGGGGGCGGGGCCATCCCGGATGCCTGGGCCCCCCCTTCCCCTCCCCACCCCCGCCGGACGCCTGGGCCCCCGGGGGCGGACAAAGGCGCCGCTGTTGCCGCCTGGCCGGAGGCCGGAGGAGCACAGAGAGGCCTTGTGTGGGGA